>NC_063178.1:8893624-9193624 GCF_023159225.1 Perognathus longimembris pacificus | reverse complement strand
TTTAGCAAATTGTATTAATACAAATGCGTTAACTGAAAGATGTATAGTAGATTCAAGAGAGAACTCAAACGGTGCATTTCTTCAGAAAGGCAAAAATCTTAGCTCAACAAAATAAACACAAGGGAATAGGTACTTGGGTGAGAGAAGGTCAGAGGAAGGAGTTGGATGAATGATGGGAAAAAGTTGGGGAGAGTATAGTCAGTCATTCAATGCATTTCCTACAAAATTAAGAAAAGGGAGAGATGGCTTGCGTTGAGAGGCACGGGTGAGAATGTTGAAAGGATTGAGAAAGATACAATGAATTCATAAACTGCTTTGTTGAATGGCAAATCCTTTGTACAAATACTTAAAGACAATTAAAAATATTTCAAAAAATGTAAAAGCTCTCCCAGGAATCTGGACACACACACACACACACACACACACACACACACACACACACACACATTTTTTGCTTCCACTAGCAGTTACAGGAATGGTGTGACAATGTGGGTTTAAAGCCTTGATCACATCATTTCCCCTGAATCCTTTCATCTCTTTACTCTCACTTTTGAAGCCTACTCAAGAGGAAGCCCAACGTATATGAAGAGCTGAGATCCTCTAGAAATCAGGCCTGTGTGAGCATCCAGAGGACCATTTTTCAGTACCAATTTACCACTTTGTGAGATGGTTAAAAAGGCAAAATATCCTCTAGCCCTCGTGTGCACCTGCTTTGAAGAGAACTGAATTCTTGTCATCAAGCTGTAAGTCTGTAAGCATAATTAATATTATTTTAAACTACTCACTACAGGGGCAGTTCCTTATGCAGCAATATGTAAATGAAAATTAAAAAAATCAGCCCACAAATTGAAAGGTGGGCACAGGATAGCACAGAAATACATACATGAATAAAACAAAAAAACAAAAGAAGAAGAAGAAATCACTCCACCTATCATCACCCAAACTCAAAACGTTGGCTGTGCTTTGATGGAAATTTACAACGTTTCTGTAAGTCCTTCAAAGAAAAAAAGTTCTGTGGGACTATGGGAAGAAGTTATTTAAAGTAAGCTTTGAAATAAAAAGGCAATTGAGAAAATAATTAGATTATTTTATTTATGCTTTAATGGAGTTTCTCTGGATGAGTTGTTATCCTGCATTCTCCTTTGAAGTACGGTTCAGCGAGGGCAAACGGCGCCTTGCTGAAATTTCTTGGCAGGAAAAATGCCAATAATTATTGAGATGTAATAAAAAAAATTCTTAAGTTTTGGATTCTAAAATTGTTGGAAGTGCTGAACATAACATGTAAATTATCACTTAACAAAGGTGTTTTTTTTTTTAAATCAATGTATGAGGAATGTTGAGGTATTCTACATTATTTAGGTTTGGCAGTAAAAGAACCTCCTGTGTACTTGAGTGGAATGAATTTCCACAGAAGTGGTTTACTGGCTGTCATTTGAAGATTGTTGATTTGTTATTTAGACATGTGTAATTTACTTGGGGAAGGCAAGGATCACACCCTCTAGGGAGTGTTTAAAAAAGATGTCGAGTATCATCCACCATCTGGCAACGTTGAGAAAGCACTTGATAATATTACTCAACATGTATGCTTTGGGGTTATTGGGTATTTCTTGGTTTTCATTTTAAAAGGCATGATTATTCACTATGGGTTTGAGCTACTTCTAGAAAGTTTCAGTCCCTTGTAGCTTTCTTAGGTTGATGAAATTCTAAGGGAGGAGTTCCTCCAGGCAGCTCCCACAGTTCCAAACTCGTGAGTCAGATTTTCCAAGGAGTCCTCCTAAGAAGGATGATACTGGATGCCTAGACCTCCTTCCACTCTACCTGATTCAACTTAGTATAGGACACATGCACACACACACACACACACAAACACACACACACACACTCAAATAAGAGTTGTTGTAATTATAGATACTTTCAAATGGATGCTATTTGAGAAATGTGGAGACAGGTATCTTCAGTAGAACACCTATATGAGCGCACAACCCATGTCCCAGTACCCACATTCTAGTGTTATTTTTTGTTTTAATTAGTTTCACACAGTATTTGCAATCAATGATTTTGACACTCCTTTCTTACCTTTTCTGGCTACCTGATGTTAATGTGAATGAATGATTTGAGTAACAAAAGTGAGTCTCTGGGTGTAGAGAAACATCAACAGACCCAGGCCTTGCTTTCAGAATTTTTTTTTTTTTTTTGTCCAGTCCTGGGCCTTGGACTCAGGGCCTGAGCACTGTCCCTGGCTTCTTCCCGCTCAAGGCTAGCACTCTGCCACTTGAGCCACAGCGCCACTTCTGGCCGTTTTCTGTATATGTGGTGCTGGGGAATCGAACCTAGGGCCTCGTGTATCCGAGGCAGGCACTCTTGCCACTAGGCTATATCCCCAGCCCCTGCTTTCAGAATTATTAAGAGAATGTTTACTCACTGCATTTTGACTCCTTCACAGAGTCAAATCCACACATGTCAATGTTTTTTTATTTGTTGTTTGGTTTCTGTTGAGGTAAGATCTCACTTTGTAGCTCAGAAAGGACTCTCGCACCATGCACCCCACAGTGGTCTTGAGCTTTCCATTCTCTTGTTGCCTCTGTCTCCAAAATTCTTGGATTCTAGGTGTAGACTACCATGTCTAATTTAAATATTCTTTTATTATGTATTAGTAAGTGCATGCATAAATGTACGTATATTTGTATCTACCCATCTATTTTTCCCATGCTAATGAAAATAAAGTCTAATGGGAGATTATATTTTATGAAAAAGCTATTCCTCATCCCTCAAATAAGAAAAGAGAAGCTTGGCTATCTCATCAAGCATTTTAATTTGATGGCTTGTGAGTGTTATAAAAGATATTGTGGAGTCAGTACTACCACAGAATTGGTATAATGTGTAGCATTTAGGTGTATGTCATATAATTTAAAGGACAGGGGAGAGGAGTATGTTTAAAAATGCAAGTGAACATTTTCTCCAACTTTAATATTTAAAAATGTCCATTGACTTAGCATGAGAGAGAGACAGTAAGAAATGTTTTAAGTATTATATAGAGATATATCTGTAGTTGCCCTTAATAATACAACAGACAATTTACCCCTTTCTGATATACACCTCAATCATATTTGTATTTCATTTTCTTTTTAAAGTTTGATCAAGAAAGGTGGCAAATGTTCAACTATTTGTTCCTGTTTATTTTTTGAAAAACGAATGTGTTAAAGAGTGATTTATATATTTGTGCATGTTTCCAAAAGCTTAAGGTAGATAATTTATTCATGGAATGTTGAGGGACCATGGGCAAATCCCCAAAGTGATGCTAATTTTTTAATTAAATATACATAAATTAAGACACATGATTCTGGGAGCAATGTAATTCTTAGAAAATGCATTGAATTCATTATGAGCCATTAAAGAAGCATTCAGTAATCACTAACAGTGAGACTATAATATACAATACACTTACACATTTTTTTCTTCTCTTTGGTGATAAAGCTTATCTAGATTTAAAAAATTCAGTTGCTGCTTGTAGTACTTCCTTGAAAGAATAATTTCAATTTTCCTGCTACTCCTATAGAAAAGAAATCAAAGCTTCAAAATGTAGAGCTTTGCATAGAAAAAGTTGACATGAATGTCATTAAGACTGAAGTTATGTTGTAATCTTAGTGTCTTCTTTTTTTTTTTTACTTAAATAATTAACTATCCTTCATGGTCTTATTAAGGTTGCATTTTCTTTCTATACAAAACATGGTGATACTGAGCTTCAATATGAATCCACTAGTTGAATTAATAGATAAGTGCTTCTATGGAAAGGATAAGTCTATTTATTATTTATAACAGGCTACCTGTGTCATAAGTATGTTATTTTATCTCAGTTCCTCTGAATTACTTGAATCCATGAGAATAACTCTGTTGTCTCCATGTTCAGTGATGCAAAAGTCCAATCATTTTCTCTCTGTAACTTGTTGGTAAAGTTTAGTCTGTGGTCCATCATTTGTTTGTGGAAATAAAGGTGTAATGAAAAACAGTTTTGTTTCTTCATTTACATATTGCTACTTCTAAGGCCACTAGGACAGAAGTGAGTGTAACTGAGTCTAAAAAAGTAGAACAAAAATGTTTGTTGCTTGTCTCTGTCCCAAGTGAATGTGTTAATCCCTGCTCCCTGAATTAGAGCTGCCTTTCCAACCCTGGGTCTCTTTATGCAAAGATGGGCTCCTTCCAGTGCACCAAGACACACACACACACACACACACACACACACACACACACACACACACACACAACTCAGGAAAATAAATACTGAATTTACAGAATAAAAAGGAAATATTTGTTTTGGTGATCTTTATTGATAAAACGAGGGTTATGGATTTATGTTTTCTTAGAAATGAGTTATCATTTTGAGCTGGGAGCCACTGGCTAATGACTGTAGTCCTAGCTACTCAGGAGGCTGAGATCTAAGGATCATGGTCCGAAGCCAGCCCTGGTAGAAAAGTCCATGAGATTCTTCTTTTTTTTGGCCAGTCCTAGGCCATGAACTCAGGGCCTGAGCACTGTCCCTGGCTTCTTTTTTGCTCAAGGCTAACACTCTGCCACTTGAGCCACAGTGCCACTTCTGGCCATTTTCTGTATATGTGGTGCTGAGGAATCGAACCCAGGGCCTCATGTATACGAGGCAAGCACTCTTGCCACTAGGCCATATTCCCAGCCCCTCCATGAGATTCTTAATCACCAGAAAACCAGAAGTGGAGCAGTGGCTCAGGTGGTAGAGCACTAGCCTTGAGCACAAAAGCTCAGGGACAGTGCCTGAGCCCTGAATTCAAGCCCTATGACCAACAATAAATGAATATATGTATATAATATATGATGTATATTATATATGTTTATAATAATATATAAAGAAATATTTTACCATTGTGAATCAATAGCAGCCATATCATTATTCATGGACTCAGACATATCATTTAGAATATGAATATTATAATCCTTGAGATTTGTGCATCCAAAGTTCTGGTCTGAATAGGCTCATTCCAACTATATCATCTATTATTCTATAATGGTAATTCCCAGACCATGTTTGTGGTAGGTCTGACTCATTTAGTTGGAAATGATCTAAAAGGAGGTGAAGTTTTATTTTTAATTGACAATGTCATTGAACTATGTTCATATATTCAAAGTAATATCAATATCACATTCATACTAGTTAATGGAAGTCATTACAACACATAAGTCAAAAGTAATTTGATTCAGTATAAAGATTTTTTTAAAGCTTTTTCTTAGTATTTTGTATAGTTCTTTGGGGGATAATAATATTTAGTGTGTGTAGCTGTAGATTTAGTGTTAGAGTCCCTTTTGCGTATATTGCTTCATTTGAATTACCCCCCCACATATACACAAATGAACATAATATACCAACAAGTATGACTTACTTAATCTAATTGTAAGTTAATAAGCAGCTACAGTGTATAAATTACCATGCTAGGTGCAAGGCATCAAATGTTTATATTCATGAGGCGATGGCAGATTGTGAAACATATTTTTAAAACACTGCATGAAAAGTTTTATAAGTAAGATAATTACAGCACATGACAGATAAATTTAAAGAAACTGAAATTCAGATTTGGACAGTGCAGGCTGGGGGTGTGGAAGATGGCAAAGATGTGTCAGCAAATCCAATTCCAACCTAGACCATCAGCCCTATTGACCTTTTAGCAAGATGCTATAATGTGCATTGCAGAATGTTCAGTGTTGTTCCCAATGCTCTACCTAGGAAATGCCAATAGTAGCCTGGAGCTCTCTCATTGCAACAACCAAAAATATCTCCAGATATGGTCAGATATTACCTTGTGGTAGAAAATCACCATTGTGTAGGCACCACAGTGTAATGAATTTATTTAAATGAAGTAGGTTAACAATGAATCCAGGGCATGAAAACAGGTTAAATGCCTCTTTTGATGCTCTGGATGAGACATAAACAGCAGAAGAAGGATTGAGATAGGGTATGTTTTGTATTTTACAGGTAGAAAACATGGAATTTGATAGATTGAAAATGGGCTGGGGAGCATCTTTGTGGCAATATTTATTGGGAGGGGGAAAAAAAAAACCACTGGAGGAACTTGTTATTATAAGGTTTAAATGATGGCAAGTCTGATCTACTTGGTATGAATTCTCGTAGACAGTGAAAAACTATTAGAATATGGCGAAGGAAAGAATGAGAGAATAACACCATTAGTGGTGAAATGTAACAAGAATGGTTGACCAAGATAACATAGCAAAATGGAAGAGACATACCTTGGGAGACAGAATGGATGAATAGCCTTGGTTTCTTGGCAATTATCATAAGGTTTACTTTTGTTCAGCTACTTACTGAGCAAAAAAGGGTAAAACTAGATATCACTTTCTTGGAAGTATGCTTTCTTTACTTTTTCTTCTTTCCTGGAAGTCAGCTTTTAGCAGAAATGTCTTATGAAACATTTTCTTCTGGAAACTTTGAAATTATACTATTTTGAATTCCAGGGTGGAAAAGGTCCTTCAGGCTTCTGTGACTATGTTGATTCTTATCAAATTCACAAAAATAAAAAAAAATGCAACCAACAGAAGTCAAATGTGGTTTATGTTTCCTAAGAGAATTCCAATATGGACAGAGCTATTTGTGGAAACATTTCATGTCCATGGTAAGCTTTATGTTTGTGTTTGTCAATGGCAAGTGAGAAGACAGTGTTTGGGATTCAGCTAGAGGGATGGGGCAGGGTTCTCCTAGGTCTTTTGTTCCCTGTTCTCATGGCTTTGGAAAGTGCTTGAGACACTTAGTTTCTTGAATGAAAGAGTCTTGTCACTGACCATGTTTTCAGCATTTTTTAAGGTTTGTTGTACAAGGGCCCATGTTCCAAAGCTCTGTGGTTGGTGTGAATTAAGTGAGATGACTCTACTGAAAGAAGAAATAATAAATATAATCTCAGAAGTCAAATGTTCCTCTTCTATTCTACCCCCAATTCTTGATTCAGTATCCTATATGTCAGCCATAGTATTATGTTACTTACTCAGGACATTTTTTATGAATGCTACAATGGGAAGAGGAAAAGTCTGTTCTTCTAAAATATCCACTTCAGTATTAGACAAAGTAAAAGAAAAGTATTTTGGCTAAGTGCTGGTGGCTCACACTTATAATTCTAGGTACTCAGGAAGCTGAGATCTGAGGATAGTGCTTCAAAGCTAGCCCAGGCAGGCAAGTCTGTGAGTCTCTTACCTCCAATTAACCACTAGGAAAGCAGAAGTTGTGCTGTGGCTCAAAGTGGTAGAATGCTAATCTTGAGCAAAACAGCTAAGGGACAGTGCTCTAGCCCTGAGTTCAAGTCCTACAACTGACAACAAATAAATGGTAAAAAAAGCATGTTGTTCAATATTCGCTAGTGTTTAGTGTAACAGAGATGTGAGGTTTACAGTTTGTGGCAAGGCTTGAATCTTATGTTCCTGTTTTGCCAGACATGAGACACAGATCCAATTATAATTCTTTGGCATTGGCTGTAATTTTCTTTAAAAATTTCCCACAAAGATGTGGGAAGTAGATGTATGTAATTTGTCTTTAGATTATGACCTAATAGAGTTTAGTTAACATTGTACCCTAATTGGAATCACATATTCCAAGGCAGTAATGGTATTTTAATTAGCATGCTGGCTATTAGAAATGGCTTTTTAATTGTCAGAATTTTCTGATGTTAAATATATGTGGCCTATATATGTAGCTACTTATTGGAGGATTTGTCTCATGATTTGTACCAGATTTGCTGAATTCCAGAAAGTCATAAAAAGACTTTGTTTTACTTACTTTTTCTGGCTTGGTGTTAACAAACATGTTTATGTGAGTGAATCAGTCTGAACGTTCCTTGAACCATACATTCCATAGACAGAATGCTAAGAGAGAGAATGAACTTCATGTCTCACTAATATGTTCCTTTAAAAAATAAAATTACACTTCCATAAGTCAGACAATATTTCCCAGTTGGCTAATTTGGGATATACTAATTATTGTCAAGCTATACCATAAAGACCAGAAAAAAAGTCAGCATTTTAGTTTGTGGGACAGACAATAAGTACTAAGCGCAGTGCTGGTGGCTCCTGACTGTAATCCTAGCTACTCAAAATGTTGAGATTTTGGAGCACAATTGCTCAAGGCTAGCATGGGCATCAAACCATTGTAAGATGCTCTTCGCCCAATAGTTAGGCACAGTGGTATGCTCCTGTCATCCTGTCTTTATGGAGGCTGAAGAAGAGGATCATGAGTTGAGGCCAGCTTGTGAAGAAAATTCTACAAGACTCTTCCTCAATGGAAATGGCTATTAGACTTTGATGCCAGCTTGAACAAAATACTCGCAAAACCTCATTTCAACAATAGAATCAGAGTGTGGTAGCATATTCCTGTTTTGAAAATAGCAGAGGGAATACTTATATTTTTAATGACTATGGTCAACTTAGGAGAGCAATCAGCAGAGAAATTTGAACTGGTGCTTGCCAAGACTCTCCAGTGTCAACATTTTAAAGTTCTGAATATATCATTCTAAACACGTCCGTCACAAATGCAAAGAAACAAAGAAGTGCCAGTGCCTCAATACTACTGCTTAACTCTATACATTCCACTGCTTTAATTAATGAAAATCTGGAATAAATTTATCAGATGTATCAGTTCTAGTTAGACAAATCATTTGGCTAAGAGTTCAGCCCAATTTGATCTTTAAGCAAAGGTGGAATAAAATTTAGTCTTCCCAAACAGGTGATGATGGGGGAAAGCAATTGAAATAATAGATACGGAATAAAGGTGACAAGGGCAAAGTAAAAAAAAAAAAAGGTAATTATAAAATCTTGTGGGAGAGCTAACTTTGAGAGTTAAAACTTGTCCGACAATTTTGTGAACATGGAGTATTAACTTGATATAAAGGGAAGTGGTATGTCAACTTTCACCTTACACTTCAAACACATACAGAATTTTTTCCGCAAACATATCTTCAGACAAAAAAGAGCCCAGTTTTATATAGGTTGCAGTTTCTGAGCTAGTTTTCTATAAATAACCTAAGGATGTCAAGTGAATTCCAGTCTTCTTCAACTAAGAAAGCTGCAGGCAAACCCTGAGGCCCATTTACAAAGATGACAAGCCTTGGACTCCTAATTGCATTAGCTCATCATCAGTAGAAACCAGACATCGAAAACTAATCTGACTGGGGGTTGACTGGAATTGGATCAACTCTAGGATGTTTATCCCCATCTTAAAAAAAAATTGCAGGTTTAAGCAACAACAACTAATAGTCTGTTTGTTTGGTTCAGAGCAATTTTATGTTTTGTTTTAGTCAAGGAGATAAGAAAACCTGTCTGCTTAATTGCATTTATGAAGTTAGGATAGGAGAATGTCAATATTTATGAAAATAAGATTCAAGGGAGGCTGTGCTTCCGTGGCTCATGTCTGTAATCCTAGCTACTCAGGAGGCTGAGATCTGAGGATCACAGTTCAAAGCCGGCTGGAAAGTCCTTACACACTTATCTCCAATTATCCACCAGAAAACCGGAAGTGGCGCGGTGGTTCAAGTGGTACAGGGCTAGCCTTAATCTGAAGAGATTAGGGATAGTCCATAGGCCCAGAGTTCAAATCCCACAACCAACAATAACAACAACAACAAAAGATTCAGGAGAGAACTTATACAGTGTAATTCCTCAGAAAGACACAAAGTTCGACAAAGTAAACTCAAAAGGGTGTAAGGCAGAATCAGGGGTAGAGGAATGAAGAGGAAAAGAGGTGGGGGTTGGGGCAGGTGGAAATGCAAGAATTCCATGCAAATCCCACAAAATTAAGGAAAGCAAGGGAAGGGGTGGGTTTGAGCTGTGAGTGAGAATGTTGAAAGATGTGACATTAATCAAGATGCATTGTATTCATAAACTACTTTGTTGAATGGCAACTCCATTGTACAACTTCTTAAAGATAATAAAGATACATATGGATATATATGGATCTATACATACTCCATACACATACACTTACTCCATCACAATGATCTCTCCTTCCTAGCTTTAATCCAAACACTTCCACACCTGTTCTGTCCTTCACCATAGGTACCCAACGTCTAAGCTGCTTGCTTCTTGGATTTCAAGCAGCTGTTGACATTTGTGGCAGCTGCTGTCCACATTCTGAACGTTCCATGTTCCAAATCACTGCCTTGGCTGGGAATTGTCTCCACCTGAAACTCTTAGAAACCCATCTCCCACGAGTTATTGGGAGCCCTTAGCCTTCAGGCAAAGTGTTGGCCAATGCTGGAAATGGCAGCCTTACCTCTACCTCCTCTTCTAAGGGATAAAAGATATCACTGTTGGATCTTTTACTGAATGTTTAAATCCTGAAGCATCCTTGTGCTTCTGGGCACCCTGAAGAATCAGGCTCATGTTGAGGCTTTGCCTGCCTGTCTTTCTCCTAATTCTCCTTCTCCTGCCCCTTTACTCGGTTTCCTGCAATATATTTCTTCACGAGTATAGCAGTAAATTCTCCGATCATTAATCCACCTTGGGGGACTTGACATAAAATACGATTTATTTTCTCTAGTCTTGTCTTCTATATTATTCTTGCTGATGAATGTATCTCAACTAGCCTACTTTGTAGATACTCCCTAAATACCCCCAGCAGGCCAAGCTCTTACCCACTAGAATAACTATAGTAATTTATATTGGGATGCAAAGGGAAAACAAAGTGGTGTGTTTTTTTTTTCTTTTTTACCTGTCCATAAAACAAACTTTGCCATCATTTTCACACTCAGATTCTCTTGGAGCAACCTCTGCATGCTTAGTGCCCCTGTACCTTTTTAATCCTTGTGCTTATGTTAATGCCCCCAGGAAGGGCTGCAATAGTTCAACCCTCTTGTCTCTCTGATATATTGATTACATTCCTTTCCTCCTTTTCACCATTGCTGTCTTCTTTGATTTCTGCAGCCAAGTGGCTAGACCTGATTTGTTAAGATTCTCTAGAGAAAAGCCCTCCTTCGCCTAGGTAAGAATAGGAAACACTTTGAATTAGAGAATTCGTTTATTGAGCAATAGAACAAAGTTACACATAATAACACTGAACCTCAATTATTGTGGAAAACAAAATTATACTTTGACAATAAGATAAAGATGATAGGGATAGCTCAAAATACTCTTTGGGTCATTAAATAGGAAAGGAAAATCAGGATTTATGTAACTTTGGTGTGAAGAATAACATTCCTTTTAAACATTATTTATGCTTATCAGAGAAAATGCTACTTTTAATCACGCAACTTTCTCGTTCTGTGCATGAAAAGAAATTATTTGCTCAATTTGATTCTCTGCTTTATGATTGACTTCTGGCCAAATGCAGTGTTGGTGGAAGTGATATAAAATGAATTGGAGTCTTGCTTTCTTAGAGTTCCATTTATTATTATTTTCTGTGTATTGCATAGTAGGAAGAATTTAGAATTCTGAGTCATTGAGAAATCCATCCTCTCCACCTCTGAAGAAGTCTCCTGAGTTAGAAATAAGCCTTCATTTATTGAAGTCATTCAGGTTATTAAAGTTAAGCAATAGATTGCATTAAATTTATTTTGAACAAGACTATATACAAATTAGTAAGGAACACTGCACCAATGAAAAGAAAATGAAGTGTGTGTCTGCATAAATATTTGTTGATACATAATAGGTGTAAATTATAAAATGTGCAATGCATAAAATAAAATTTGCACGTTGAAAGAATGAAAACAATACCACTACCAATATAAGTATCACAATAAGAAAGAAAATAACAAAACCACAGATACAACATATTGAAATGTGTAGAATGCAGCTAATGCAATACTGAGAGGGAAATTAATTGCTCTATTTTTAGCTGGGCATTTAGCTCTAGTGGTAGATCACTTGTGTTAACATTCTCAAGGCCTTGGTTAAATCTAGAGTAACACACACACTATACACAAACACACACACACACATGTATATATATATATATATACACACACACACACACATATATTCTCAGTTTCATCTGAAGTAACTGTAAAAACCAGCCTGGCACTGCTTCCTAACACCTGTAATCCTAGCTGCTCAGGAAATGGAAATCTGCAGATTCATGGTTCAAAGCTAGCTTGGACAGAATTATTTTTGAGCGTCCATCTCAAATTAACTAGCGAAAATCCGAACTTAGAACTGTGGCTCAATTGTTAGGGTAACAGCTGTGAGCAAACATGTTAAGAGAAAGCAGGAGGGCCCAAATTTCAAGCCTGGCACAAGTACAAAAAAAGAAAAAAAAGTTAAGAAAAGACACATAGAAAACAAAGAGTAAAATAAATCCCAAGCATGCAGAAAGACTTGAGTTTGAGTTATAATACCCTACAAATCGACGAAATAGGAAACAGAAAAACAATAAAGGAAAGCAAACAAAAATTATTCTCTAAACATATAAAATTGAATATAAACCTAGTAAAACGAGCAAACAATGAAGGAGAATTCAAAGAAAGTATTCAAAAAGAGAAAAACATGATATGATTACAGATTGAAAACTCAGCATAGAAATATGTTAATTCTTTATTCTAGTTTAACAACTCTCACAATCCCAAACACTCTTTTGTGGATTTAGGCACATTTATTTAAAAGTTTTCATGGAAAGAAATGAAAGTTAATAACCCGAAGTATTTTGAAAGAAGAAAGTAGGAGAATTATTTGACCAGATTTGAAGATTAATACATATTACATGAAAGAAAGCAATAAATATGTCAATGGCAGAGTAATGGACACCCAGGTGAAGGATATCCATTGGCAGAATATAAATTGGGAATATAAACTTAGTCAACTGACTTTTTTTCTACAGTGCAAAAGCTTAGGAAATGGTGGTGCTACAATAATGGGGAAAACATCCACAAAGGAAGAAAACACATTGAAAGTGCACTTTATTGCCAAAGTTAACTTCATTAAGATGAATTACAGATTTAAATTCACATTATCAACCTTTGGAAAAAAATAGGAAATCACTAAATCTCAGTGTTCAGTGAAAAATAATTATGACATTACTTTAAAAACATCATATAAATAATGTCAAAATCAAAATTTGATATCTAGGATAAAGCATGAAAGGTGAACAAAAGAATAGACTGTAGAATAAAATATTGCCTAGCCTCTTGCTAATATTTAGACTATATTAATAAATCTCCAAATTTAAGAGTTGGGAGAAGATGTCTAATAAAAATGTGTTAATTAAGTAAGCAGACTTTTAGCAAAAAGTCTACTCAAATGAAAACCATTAAATGAAAACTTAGTTTAAATTATTACCCACTAATAAATTCAGAGTATGCTCTTGGTAACAAATAAGAACCTACTTATTAACATAATGAAATTTCTTTTATAAAGGGTTATTAGTAATTACTAACATAGATATAAAATCCTATTCCTTACACATTGCTGATACAAATGTAACATGGCTCAGTTACTCAGAAAAATAATTAATTTTGGATAAAATTAAATGTCCACTTTCCTGACTATTTATTATTTGTTTAGGGCATCTATTACAGAAAAAGAATAAACCTATGATACACTCCCAGTGATATGAAGATTATTTATAGAGAGGTAAATACATATATGTATATATATATATATGCACATGTATATATTCATGATATCTCAAAGGCAGACAAATGTCTTTCCACAAAAGAATGGCTATTGTGGTACATCCATACAGTGGAATAATATTCAGCAATAGACATGAACTGACTATTGACAGGGCAAAAATTTGAATGACTCTTAAGGAAATTATCACAAATTGGAAAAGAAATTCCCAAAATTAGACACAATATAAATTGTTTCATATAAAAACCTTGAAATGGAAAAGTAATAGAGCGGAAGAATATAACTATGAGTGCCAAGGTTAGGGAGAGAGGAAGAAGGTGATGGGCATGTTTGGAAGGGAGTTATATAAAGATTCTTTGAGGCAATGGAACAATTTTATATATTGAATATGGTAAGTGGATGAACTTGTGATCAAGTTGTATACTTATTTGAAGAAATAGGTACAAGGAGAACATGGAAACCACGGATAAAAAGTCTGTGGATTGGGCTGGGAATATGGCCTAGTGGCAAGAGTGCTTGCCTCCTACACATGAAGCTCTGGGTTCGATTCCCCAGCACCACATATATGGAAAACGGCCAGAAGGGGCGCTGTGGCTCAGATGGCAGAGTGCTAGCCTTGAGTGGGAAGAAGCCAAGAACAGTACTCAGGCCCTGAGTACAAGGCCCAGGACTGGCCAAAAAAAAAAAAAAAAAAAAAAAAAAAAAAGTCTGTGGATTATATCAAAGTTAACTTTTATTAATTTATTGGAGACATGATCTCTTTGTGTTCCCAGACTGGCCTTGAACTTCTGATCCTACGGTCTCAGCCCCTTGAGTGCTGGGATCACAGACATGAGCCTCTGCTCTGGGCTGACTCTTTGATTTTAACATACTACTCTATTTCCACAAGCATGTTATCGTTGAAGGGAGATAGATGCCAGCCACACAGGCCTATTCGGTACATTTGCAGTTGTTTTTAAATGCCTCATTATTTCAAAATTTTTTAAAAAGTCTAAAGAAGCCAGTTTCAATAAATACTCAGACAAATTAGCCACAGGACTTAAATTCTCCAAGGGAGTAAGACTTTAATTCTCCATGAGACCAAATTGCACAAGGAATAAACACAATCAAACAATGAAATGGTAAATGAAATGCCAATATAGCAGCAGCTGATACACGGACGAGATGAGGCCCAACATGAGATGCCAGTTGAACAACATACAGTACAGTTTCTTAAATGTTCTAAGTGACATTAATGCATCTACAAAAAGCATTATGGTGTGCGAAATAAATGCAAGGTACTTTGAGTTCTGAACCAAGACCAAAGAAATCTACTGGCAATAAAAGTCAGAAAAGCATCTGCCTGGGAGGAGGTCCCCTTTGACTGGAAATGGGTAGCGCAGGCGAGCTCTCTGGAGAGATGCTAATAATTGATGCCTTGTGAGCTGTGTGGGTTACACAAGTACATGCATTTGTCAAAACTAATCAAATGCTATACTTCATATGAGTGCATTTCTATGGATACAAATTATACCTTCATTTTAAAATGTCCTTTAAAAAGAACTGGGAGAATTTTTTGTTCTCCACACCCAGATGAATCATGGTGTGTACTTCCTAGGTGCCCACGCTGCGTTTGCAGATTGCCAAAGCATGGAGATAGGAGGCAGAACTTGGGAGGGACTTGGGAACTTCAAGTCAAATGGACTTCAGTGATCATTTTTAATGTGACTCTCAATGTATCACATGCTGCAGTCATATACTCAACATTGATTGACTCACTACATAGAGAAAAAAGAGGACGGCCCAGTGGCTTTTGAATCAAGAAAGTGGAGATTTAGTCTCTACTTTGAGGAGCATTTGAAGGAGAACAGTGCTTTTCTCAATTTCCTTAGAGAGCAAAGTAGACTTGACTCTCTGCCCTTGGACAATATAGAATTTAGGACTGCTTTTATCTGTAAGGGCATAAATCTAGTTGTAGCACAAAGCTTATCATGTAAATCTATGAAGTTAGAGGGAAAGCCATCCTTGAGATGCCACCTTTAACCTCCTTACTACTTGTTTCTCGTCATTTTGAGTCATGATGTACAATCATAGGGATTGCATTCACCTAGTATAATCTGGTTTTTGCAAATGACCTCTATGAACAATATTTGTTGACGTGCCTACATTCCTCCTATGTATCTTGATTTGACCTGACTTCCAAGACTACACCATAGTTCCACCAAGCAGACCCAGGAAAATGCCAATGACAGCATTTGTATATAGAAGCATTGTGAAAAAGGGGTCTGATCTTCTGATAGCAGTGAAAACAAACAATTAAATTTGGAACTAAAAAATAAAGAAGTAGAACTGAAAATAGCTTGCCAAGGGATTCTTAAGCAGCTACTATCCCTGGAGCAGCTTAAATCTGGGCCCAAATAAACTGTACTTAAGCTATTTTGAAAGCACTGTAATTTAGCTGTGTATAACAGGATCTTTAAGTTTCTGTCATTTAAAGAGTGTCAACTGTTCATTTATTGCTAGCCTCAGGAATGAGTCAGTATCATGCTTTTTCCTTTTATATGCTCTCCCATGTCACCATTTGTCATGATACACTGGCCCATAAAAGCTAGGAAGTACAAAGGTGAGCAAGTACAGTTGTTGGAGGGCTAAGTGCAGATTCTATCAACAATTCTGCCAATTTTTTTTAAGGAAAGGATGAATTTCTGCCATTATGGAGATTAGCATCTTGTTGGAATTCAATAATTATGTTCCAAAGAAATAAATGATTGGCTATAGTTCTACAAAGCAGCAGTAGAACTATCACTTACTGTGATCTGTTAGAGCCATTCTGCATGTTAATCTCTCCAGCTGCCATCTCATTAAATCTTCAATTCCACCCTCATCTCTTCGTAGAGACAAATCACAGCCACTCAGAAATGCTACCTCAGCTCTTCAACCTCACATAATCGAAGTGCAGAGCCCCAGTTCATAGCCACTAAATTTCCTGTCATTCAGCAACGATGACAATGACTTTTATTATGCCACTTATGACTAAACCCATAATCCATAACCATGTGACTTTGGATTCCATGTTTGTAATTGTTCATTTTATCACCAAGATATCCACAAATAAAATACAAATGTGGCTTCCTATGAAACCTGCTGCCATCTCAAATCCTTTGATAGATGCCCTGTCCATGCCTTTGTGCTATATAATCATTTTTGAATGTTTACTTTTCTCTAGACTGTGAACATGAGGAAGACTAGAACAAAATCTACACTGCCTAATCCATTGTGAGTACCACTAATCCTAGCTTATTACTAGTGACTAGTTATTAGTGAATATTTTAAGCAACACTCTGAAAAAAATAAAGTGCCATGAATTGACACCTGATGGCATATTGTGAGTGAAAGCCTTGAGGGAGGAATTTTTTTCCCTCAAAGCTAGCTCTCTTCCACTTGAGCCACAGCGCCCCTTCTGGCTTTTTCTGCTTATGTGGTGCTGAGGAATCAAACCCAGGGCTTCATGCATGCAAGGCAAGCACTCTACCACTAGGTCACATTCCCAGCCCCTTGAGGGAATAATTTGAGAGAGAGTTGGGTTCATGGTTCTTTAAAAGAATCTCAGGATTCCATTTTCTTACAGCCCCAATCGCTAGATGGATGCCTCAGCCATGAGAATACTACTTCCCAGAGTACTTCTTGAAGCACTGAAAATCTCTACCTAGAATTTGGAATTTTTCAAAATTTTATAGCTGTACCAAAGAGCTAGCCAGGAAGCTCAAAAGAGAAGAAGAATGTCATCCTCATTGCTTCTTCCAGATTTATCAAATGTCATTATATTCCACAATGTAAAGGAACTGGGGGTGGGGAGTGAATTGCACACTATTGAAGACAGCAAACCAATATTCAGAGAGGATGTATACAAATGTTGTAACCTGTTACACTCATTGTGCACATGTGAAAATAGAAACAGATAACTTACAGGGATGGGTGAGGCTGGGGTAGATTGGGGAATGCTGAAAAGATAATATTGTACTCATAACTCTCACACTGAATCGAAACTCCTTTGTATAATTACTAAAACATATTAAAATGAATAATAATAATAAGTAGTAGTAGTAGTAATAGTAGTAATAATCAAACGAGAATGGTCATGATATCCCTTTATAGCCCTTATGGTTTAATATCAGGGTATCCAGTATTAAAAAGCAGAAAGTATAAAAATGTAAAAATACTAATAAGTCAAAGCTTTTAAATATTTACATTCACTTCCTTTTCCTTGAAAAATAAAACTTTTTGGCATTGTTAGTGTTTGAACTCAGTTCCTCTATCACTTCAGCAATGTCCATAGTATTTATTTTTGCTGAGTTTTTTTTCTCAGTCTTACACTATTACCCTGGCTAGCTTCTCTGTGTGATCTTCCTATCTCTGCTTCCGGAGTAGCTGGGATTATTTGTATGCAGTTCAGTACCCTGCCATTAGTTTACCAAATCATCTTATGTTTTCTGCTAATCAACTCATCTCTGTCTATGTAGCTGGTAAGACAAAGGGTAAAAGGTGAACCAGTGCAAAAACAATCCTTACAAGACAATATGTAGTAAACCAACTGTACAACTGGGGTCGGGGAATTGGGGAGGAGGGAAGGTGGGTGGAGGTAACAAGTTGACAAGAAATGTACTCACTACTTTATACATGTAACTGTAACCCCTCTGTACATCACTTTGACAAAAACGACCCCCAAAGTCCTTTGTTTCCTTATCTTTGGATTTAGTTTCAGTATATACATTATTTTATATACATATGAAGAGGTGCTTGAAAGCTGCACCTTTGTGAGTCTCCTCTAAGACTATCCTCTTTGAGTCTCACTGTATGTGGGTATCTAGAATTCTGTGTCATTTGTAATTGACCAATTTTAATGTGCACACATATGCACACATTTATGTGTGTGTGAAAGACAAAGTGCCTTGTCATCTCAAATAATCTTAAAAATACAATTTATGTTAGACAGGTAATATGCATTAATTGCTAAAATTTGAGAAACAAAGTTGTGGTGGAGCTGAGTTTTTTAATTTAATTTTATTGTCAAGATTATGTACAGAGGGGTTACAGTTGCATACATAGGTAGTGAGTACATTTCTTGTTTTGGAATAAGTCATCTACCTATTTGGTTCACCCAGATTTCTTTCATTTCCTCACTCCCAATCTACAGGTAACAGACATGTGAATCAGAAAGCTTACTTCTTGGCTTCAAGAAGATCTAGGACAATTCCCAGGGCATAATTTAACTGTAATATTTCTTAGATTTTGTGGTTCCAAATAAATCCCTTGAAGTTGCTTAGGGAGAAATCTGTGGGTCAAACAATCTTGACTCTTGTTAGGTTGAAATTAGTTTTAAGAAATAAATTTATTGTGTATTTAAACACTAGAATTTTTGGATGACAATCCAAATCCTACCCTAGTGCATTTTTGACTATTACTTACACGGAGCTGTGCAACCCTCAATCTTAACCTCCAAGCTCAGTGTCCACAGTAGACTGTGGACTAGGCTGTGTAAGTATATGTATAAGTAGAAAAGTGCACTTATGAAAAGGTTGAACGGAAAAAATTACAACTAAAATATTCTCAGCCCATACCTGGCAGTGTCCTGTGCCGTCAGGTAAACAGGGCCAGCCCAGCACCAGGTGCTTGGTAGACAATTGCTTTTCCAATGCTTTGGATTTCTCTAGCATCTTTCTTTGAAGTGGTGCTTTAGGAATCACAAATAACATCCACTAGCTCTGCAAAGGGAAGGATTAAGGTCTCATTATTAGGAGGAAATGAAGGCTTAGGCCATTGCAACACATTACCTGTGGCTTTGGCCAAGTGGTAGTGAAAGTACTTTGGTGTAAGGATTTGTTGGTCATAGAAATAACTGAGAATGGCTAAGAGTCCCCAGTAGTATGACAAAGTTTCTTTCTAGGAAACCAATTTAGCACTCAAGCCACATCACATTCTTCAAGAATCTTTTGTTTAAAAAAAAATCTTGTTATGACACAATTCTAACCTCCACAATAGACAGGATGCTAGAGTGGCAGCCTGCCTTGGTGCTCGGGATATTTTACAGTGCCATTTGACACATTTTCACTTCTAGTCTCTGAGCTTCACACATTTTTACTGTGCACAGCTTTTATTTTTATCTTTCCTCCACTTCACTTGAAAAGTTACCAGGATAATAAGGAGCATGTCCAGGCAAATTAACTAATTTTGCAATTAATTTCCAATCATAAAGTTGCTAATTTTCTTCATACAGGTTGAAGTCATTCATGATGAACATGAATTCTCTCTTGAGTTGTGTTTTAAAATGATATTAATGATTGATCCCAGGATGATAATGATATTATTTATAATGAACTGACTTTGAATAGCTATCTATCTTTTTGCTTGTACCTCCAATAAATGTATATTACCCTTTGGATCCTTCTACTACTTTTTATTCTCATGATTTTCTTCTATTGGGAAAACACACATTGGAGGATTTACTCCTCATTTTACCAATGTTTCTGTGCAGTAAATACTATAGTATTTAAGATTTCAGTAATTAAGTTATTGATCGTGGCCCAGGCATCTAATTAATCATTGTTTTGCAGGTTTATCTAAAAACTTCCTTCTCATGTAGAAGATAACCCCTTTGGAGCCCCACAACTGCTTCATTCTCTTCTCTTTTATTTTTGGCAAGTTTATATGTCTATACTTTATTATTTTTAATCAAAGGGAAAAGTAATATTGTTACAGGAACTGCTGAAAGGTATTCGTTAAAATTCACAAGTCAGTTAATATTGATAGGAATAGCTAGAGAGAGTTGAACTTAAAATGATCTCAAAATCTTATCAGTATAGAACATACTTACTAATGGAATAGTTTTATTTGTAATCAGGAATTACATCCACAGACCTGATGCTCACATTTTAATCTAATTTAAAACGTAATACTACCCTTAAGTTTCAGATTGTTATAGGAATTGAACTAAAAATTATTGAGGGAAAAAAAGAAAAACTTGCTTATTTTCAAAGGCGTATTAACACTGAGAACATGCCAACAATCTCCTAAAAAGTTTAGAACTTGTGAATGTTTTATAGCATGATGAATTTGCTACAAGATGAATAGGACCAGGTTATTTTCCATATTAATGAAATCGCTATTGGAGATTTATCATACAAAGCCAGCCCATCTATGAAGAAAAGCCATTTGGAGCTTATTATCCTACTCATTTTCCCCTCCCTCCTCCTTTTTCTCTCTTCTCCTCTTTCTCCTCATCTGTCTCCTCTTTCCCATCCTGCTTTTCTTCTTCATTTTCTTCATAGAAACCTTTACGTGTTGGCACACTGAGATATTTTGTTGATTAGCTCCATATGAAAGATCTTCCCATTTATATATTTCACAAATCACCCATGAAATATATTGTCATTTATTTGATTTGAATAGTTTATAATGGTTTTAAGTAAAGCTGGGAGGTTAGAGCAAGTAGGGGCAGGCAATCTAAATGATTTTTATAAAACCCAATGTTTTATACATATGTTCATGTATATATTCAAAGCGAGTTCATGCTTGAATTTCTTTATCTCCTTAGTGAATATATGATTTTTTCTGGGCTGTTCTTTGAATTTATTTCTCATAAATCAACTTCTGATGCATAATTCTTTGAATTATAAAGACATATTAGAACAAATTTAAAAGGGGCCATATGTGACATGCAAGAACCATGGAGCTTGATTAAAATGGGAGTTGGAATCTTTTACAGCATTGAATGTAATTTAAGACACCATGTTGTTACTTAGGAGGAAGTCTTATTTATAACAGCAGTACCATGCTGCATAACAGATGCTAGGGGAAAGAAAAAGTATGATGAAATTAATTTGACCTTTCTCAAGCCTGCAGAACGTAAATCAGATATATTTAATAAAGAGCAAGTTTTCAAGAAATAGCTTCGACTTCAGACGTGTAAATGTTCCAATGCAAGAAATAAAGACGACACATTGTGCAGTTCTGAATAGAGTTTAAATTCATCGAAAGTAATGAATAACGTGGTCTGGAAATATGCAACTTTTCTTCATCTGTCATATGTGGCATGTTTTGTATTTCTGTCATTTTCCTGCATTTTTGGGACCCATAGATATAGTTCAGGTATCAATCTGTTGTGGATCTAACAAAAATTAATTTCAGATGCTTAGTGAGATAACCATGTTAGGTACTTTTTTAATGTTTGGCTTAAAGCATTATTTGGTATTTTTTAAGGGATGATATTCTTATTAATCCAATTTAAAGCTTGTGATCTAATTTTTAATAAGAAGCTCACAGTTTTAAATCTTTATATATGAAAAAATGATAAAGCAATTCCTTATGAAAATAAAAGCAAAGTGATTGAAGTTTTCTGGCTAGAAGAGAGGGCAAAAGTTTATTCTGAAGACAGAGATTTTTAAGATTAAGTGTGGTTTGGCAAGAAGCCTGCTTTATTTTAATGGAAGAATGGAGAGAGGCCAAACTCATTACCGTTGGATTACCTCGAAACTCTCAAGCACAAAAGAAGAAGTCAGAAGATACAACATGAATTTTAGCCTTCCAAAACCAGGATAGAAAGAAGCCAAATTTGTTCATTCATTCATTCATACACTCAATCATCCATCCATCCATCCATTCATCCATTCCTTCCCAAATACCAGTCCCTACTGGGCTTTAGATTCTGGGAAACTAAAAGTGACTTAAGAAATAGAAAATCTCATATCAGATTAGAAGGCTCTCATCAATTTGATTGCAATGATTCTCTCGATAAACTTTTGTTTTTTCGAATGGCCAAATCCTATGAAGATAGGACAAATCCTCATAGGATTTGTCAAATTCCGAGGGCCACAATTATGCCTAAAGAGAATCAAGATCTGAGTAGTCTTTGAATATAGAAAAGTGAGATAAAGACTAAGCAAGGAGAAGTATATCTCAGACACAGGACAAAGAATGAGCAAAACATACAAAATATGGAATGGGTACAACAGACTTTGTTTGTCCACAATGAAAATTGGATTCTCACCCAAATCACAAAGACTTTTAAACATGGTTGTATATAGAGGAGCTTAGTGATATTTCCACGTTAGAAAGTTCAGTCGGAAGGGAATGTCATTCTGAAGATGGAGTGGAGCAATCCAGGATAAGCATGAATGAGGGAGATGGGAGAATCTAGAGGGCAGCAAAGACGATTATTAGGACAGTGACCCAAGTAGTGTGATCAGGGAGGAGGACATAAATTGAAGTGATATTTACGTGTGATTCATAGGGACAATGTGTCATTAGATGCATGAAAATGAAGACAGAATTTCATACCATTCATATTAAAACACTTGAGCTTTAGGTGCCTGGAGAACATCTGGTGAGAAATTTAGAAGACTCTAGAAACCAAAACCTGATAGCAGGCCAAGCCTGCAATCTGAGCACTTGGAAAGCTGGAATAAGAAGACTGAAAGTTCAAGGTCACCCCAGGCTGAATAGTAAACCCAGCCTACCATGGGCCTCACAGGGAGATCTTGTCTCAAATCTCTTCACCTTCAAGAAAAGTATTAAAGAAATGGAGGATGTTCATTGGACAATATTTGGTCCAGAGGAAGGATTGCATAATTAATATCTTGAAATCACAGAGTCATTGTAGTGGCATAGAAAAGAGATATACTATGGGAGAAGAAAGGCTGAAAGAAGAAATCTGGAAATATATAAATATTTGGTTTCAAAGCTAGGGGTGTAAAATTGCAAAGTGGTTAATGTAGGCCCTTTAGATGGAGAAACTTGTAGAAGAGAATAAACTTATGGAGTATCTGCTCTGTGTTGGGCACAGAATCAGGTATTTTACTGTTTATTTTTGTTGTGGTGGTTTTATTATTCCAAGGATTTGGTTTAGTTTTCACAATATTAGGCCTAGGATTTATTAGATTAAAACAAGAAACAGATGAAAGAGACTGTCCCAGCTGAACTCAGCTTGATGACGTGGAACCTCATGCCTACCTAATTCCAAACAGTCTTTAGGGAGTAAAATGAAATGGAGAAAGCATATTTGTCTTCTCAGATTGATTAAAAGTTACCTTAGATGTCCCTGATAACATATAGTTTTGAGGTAGGATATGTTATCTCTATTGAATGGGAAGATTTAAGAGTTATGCAAATTTAAGGAGAAATTAGGCAAACAATTCACATGAATTTTATGGACACATTTGCAATGTGAATTTTGTAATGTTTTATTAACATTTAAATCTCATATTTTATTTCATTTTTTTCAAGTTTGTTTTAATTTTTACTGACCTTGACATGGTTCTACATTAATTGGTAAACAGGAATACTGAGTTAGCACCATGACATATTGGGAATTTATGAATATTTCTCGTGTTGCTGTTAGAAATTCTAGGAGGAAATATGATGACAATAGTGCTTAGGTTATATAATTTTCTTATGATTTAAATTATTATCTTACATGTCCCCAAACAAGATACTCTAAAGTGGATTTGCTAGTGATCCTCGTGATAGAAATAAAAATGAAAGGGTAAAGCTATAGTAAGGTAAAGGCATACATTAATAACTCTACAAAGACAGTTAGATAAAGACAGGATGGGCTTGGTAGTATATGCCTCTATTTTAAGGTGGAAATAGGAGAATTGCAATGCAAGCAAATTGTTACCTGGTAAAGAACTAAAAGGCAAGGAGCATGGTTCAACTGGTAAAGCACTTACCTAGCAACAACAACTGTATTCTTCAGCTGCTAGTATGGCAAGGACTACATGGAACTATATGAAGATCATTTTGAAGAAACGAGCAACATCGCTTTGCTAAAAACTGCTTGAAAAACATAATTACATATCCAGAAAAAATCACGGAAAAAGGAAAAATAAATCTTAGCAAAAGTAAGAGCAGATATACAAAGATTGCCATAGACATACACCACCAAGGGATTTCTAGCTTCTCTCCTTATCATTTTTTCTTTTTTACTCTTGGGGCTTGAACTCATTGCCATCCCCGAGTCTCTTTGTGCTCAAGGTTAGCACTCTACCACTTGAGCCACAGCTCCAGTGCAGCTATTGAGTGGTTAGAGATGAGTCTCACAGACTTTCCTGCCCCAGTGTGCTTTGAACCAGGATCCTCAGATCTCAGCCTCCTCGGTAGCTAGGATTGCAGACGTGAGCCGCTGACACTCAGCTTCTCCTTATTCACGTTTACTCTGTAAAACTGATCAGGAGTTACAGGTGACCTAGATTTTTTTTTTTATCCTATCTCTTTTGAAATAGAATCGATGGAACTCTGAATAAAAACTTGTGGGGATTTAAGAAGATGATCTGAAGAGGGAGAATTGATCCAATCCTTGGAAACATGACCTGGAGATCACTACAGAAATGAGAAGAGAACAATTGAGGGGAATCAGAGTACATTACACTTGAATTTGTTCAGGAGTCTCCAGGGTCTCATAGAGAGCCCATGTTCCCTGTGTTCTGAGTGAGTCATGGTTGCCCTAGGAAATTCCAAGAAGCAAACAGCAGCCTTTGCCTGCCTCTCTGTAGTCTTTCTGCCCAGCATTTTGATGGTCTCCGGGGAGTTCTTAATTTTGTGTCTACAATTTGTACTTGGAGGATATAAAGAAGTTTCATGAACCACTTAACATTCCCTGGCAGGCTGGGAAAGCAGAACAACTAATTAATAATCAAGCCAATCTCCACCTAAGAGTCAACGGTGACAGATTTTGATGCTGGGGAATAATTCAAAGAGTTATGGCCACATACATACCTGTGACCTAAGAATTGTCATATGATTTACATGTCATGGCCTTGTGCATCAAAGCCAGTACTTGGCTGTAGAGTAGCTTTAGAACACCTCACTTCTAAATCTTGGAAGCATTACTCCTTATGAAGTTCTCCACAGTGCTGCATGTATTTTTGGGCTTACAGATAATAGTGAAAGACTAGACCCTTTACCAGTCTGGAAGGCTTTATGTAGAAGAAGATAGGACATTTCTCCATGTAATTTAAAAACTGTGTCTAATTTTTGAATGTCTACAACAACCTACTTTATGAGATAGGAGTTTATTATAAGTCATCCCACTTAAAGAGCTTTGGTCTTCTATTCCACGAAGACCCACACTGTAGCGTCTGTGTTTTCTATTTGAGCTACTTCAGAAAGAAACAAAATCAAAGTTAATTTTATTGGAATTTCACATGATGCATTTTTTCATAAGTAAGCATCTCTGAGAGTTTCTTCAGCTTTACAGAGGCTGAAATAACAAAGAAGCTAAAATATTTATAACAACAATAATGCAATCAGATTTTCAAACTCTGTGGATTAAAAAATCCATTATCCCAGGTGTCATTACATGGAGCTGTTGAAAGCAATGTCCAGTATTGCACCTTTTTATAAAAAATATGAAATATTAAATAATTCTCCCATTGCCTTTCATCTTCTCTCAAACATCTTCATCATTTTGAAAGAATCACACTTTGAACAAGTAGCAGATGTTAATATAGAAATATAGAACATCTCAATTTTCTCCCTGCTAACTCAGCTTACAGAGCCAATTTCACAATTCTCACATTCTTGAGTCCTAGGAGGAAATGCTAATTTAGATTGTTAAAATTGACACCGGGTGAGGGTATAAAGGGTAATTAGCATAAAATCCTACACAGTGTTCTTAGCACTATTAATCAACACCCACCTAGCCATACACTTTTTTAGTTGGAGATGATGTTTAACGGAGCTGAAAAATATC
Source organism: Perognathus longimembris pacificus (assembly GCF_023159225.1). Taxonomy (NCBI): domain Eukaryota; kingdom Metazoa; phylum Chordata; class Mammalia; order Rodentia; family Heteromyidae; genus Perognathus; species Perognathus longimembris. The sequence continues at coordinate 9,167,322 of NC_063178.1, read as the reverse complement.
TAAAATAGTCTCTCCTAGTTAAGTAATAAAAAAATGCAGTTTTTCCTCAAATCAAGTTTATGCAATTTTAAGAGAAAATGCCTACCTACTGGGCAGTGTACAAATAACTTTTCTTTACCCTTATTTAAAGGATGGAAAAGTATTCTTTTGGGAAAAGCACACCTGACTCATGACTTTGATGACATTTTTGTGTCAGTGTCGCTGTAAACGTGGGTGGTTATTCCTAAAAGACTGCTTTGTTTTTTCTTGAATAACCATGATGCCTACAATGGCTGTTGCACTCAGCACTCCTGTTGCTGTTCCTAGTATGGGTCACTGGATGTGTGTCTTTTTCTCTCATTAAAAAACAAAATGTTGTAAAGGTGATGTAAAGAGGGGTTACAGTTGCATAAGTCAGGTGATGAGGACATTTCTTTTGGAACAGTGGCACCTCCCTCCTCATTTTCTTCCAGTTTTTTTCTCTCCCGGCCTCTCCACTGCCCCCTTGTTGTAAAGTTCATTTCCAACATAGTGACTTATGGGTATCACTGCTGAGCTGCTTCACTCTTCGTCCTACGTTTCTGTACTTCCCTTTTCCCTCCCCAAATCTGATAAACTTACAAACGTTTCTTGGAGTTTATTTGCATAACCATCATTTTATATGGTCATATGCACATAGGCATTGAGCCCTTTTGATCCTCTCCTAAGAATATCCTCCTTTACTCTCCCTTGTGTGAATGTTAAGAGTGCTGTTTAATTTCCCCCAGACTCCTAAACCCAATAAAGCCACTCAGGTCCGAATGTGCTCACGAGGACGGCGGTACTGCTTGCTCTCTTCACATAGCTTCTTTGCTTTTCTCTGGGTGCTAACAATGTATGACATATGTCTCCTGGTTACATGCATGACTCAGTCACTCTACTTTGTTACTGCTCCTTTGTTTCTGAGAAATGACACAAACAACAAAAAGTAACAAATGAGAACAAGAAATATGTCCATTGCAGGTACACAACAGGATGTATATTCCTAGGAGTTAGTCCAAGAATGTCTTGAAGGTCTCAGTTTGGATTCATCTGTGGAAATGATATCTTAGAGGCCCAATGAAATGATCAAGGTTGATAGCATGCTATGATATCTCAGGAGATGGTGTATTCTGCATGACATTATGCAGAGACATTGGCAAGGTACAGAAGGCAAACTGTAAAGAATGGTGTCAGGGGATACACTGTAAAAAGTCTAGGACCACAAAACATTACCTAATAAAAACTGATATTGAAGAGCATGCATCAGGGACAGCTAACTAAGATTGGGGAAAAGGATGGAGAGGGACGGATGTTTTGGATTTGCCTAGGTGAGTTAAAAAACAAACAAACAAACAGATACTACAGAGAATATGATCGATGAGCTCATGAGTATAATTTGGAATGAAATTACATGATGAACTTGAAGCAGAATGTTCAGTAGAGTTGATGCACAAAGATGCAGCTGAGCTATAGGCAAGAGTCCACTGGCAAAGGAGAGGCTTGTTCTTTGGATTAAAAGATTGCAAGCCATGCAAAGCACTCCGTGGAGAAGTGCAGATGCACCCTTTCACTGCGCTGACTGTGAGGGCTGTATTCTGGAGGAGACTTTAGGTCGGAGGTCAGCAGGGAGGTTTTAGAGGCCGAATGTTTCTTTATGGGTCAATGGGGTGAAATGGCTGATTGGAAGACAGTACAGAAGTGGTTTTATAGAAGCAGATTAGGAGCGTGAACCTGATGGCTTTCAGTTGCTCTGCTACATGAACTAAGTATGTTAAAGAGCCCCTTCTGCTAAGTTCTAAGGCAAAGAGGAAGTGTTAGCCCAGACCCCAGTAGATGGCAATGTTGGAGAGAAATGGTGGCATGGGCTATGGAACACAGATTCCTGGTAATAATACGATGGGTGAATGTTTCTTGTTATGTTTGGGGGGGGGGTCTTTCTGTTCAAGTGTCAATAACTGAAATAACTGAAATAACTCATGTTTATGAAGGAATTGGGGTCAATCTAGCCTTACCAAAAAAGTGAGAATTTGAAGCCAGCACATCTTAAGAGTGGTGTACTCCTTTGATCGAATTTGAGGCTTTAGTTAGGGTAAAGAATCCAAGGAACGTGACGCTTCATGACCAAAGAGAAAATGCAACTATCAAACAAATTCTTAAAGTTATTAGGTTTGACAAGAATCAGGAGCCATTTGATTCTATATCAAGAAGGGTTTACTTTTCTGGAAAGTGCAGGATTTGATGGGTATCCAGCAGGACATCCACAGGCAGATCTTAAATGCCAGCATTCTTGCACAGGTGGCACAGTGACTCAGCCTACTATGTGGAGTTAACCTAGCTCTTATCATATATGTTTGGTATCAAAGGGAAATAAGTAAAGGAAAACAGGATTCTTACCAGAATTAAGTACCTGTAGCTCTATCATCTACGTATGTATATGTGTTTGTATGTATGTGTGTATGTATGTATGTGTGCATCCATCTGTCTGTCTGTCTGTCAGTCTGTCTATTTACAGGCAATCTAGAAGAAAATTAACACATTCACTTTCTACCTAAGGGGAATAGTTTGGGAGAATGTGCAGCCATAACCTCAGCTTGGTTTGGTAATAACATTCCAGTGATTATGAAATCCCGTATTTAAAAAAAATAGAAGAACTTTGAACCTAGCAATTACAGTTGTAGAAATGTAGCTCAGGGACATAATTATATTCATAAAGACCCAGCTACCAGAGTGTTCATTATAGGATTGTTTACCGTGGTGGAAAAGTTGGAATCAAACTAAATGGACATCAGTATTGAACACATTAAATAAACTATGGTAGAAAAATTACAAACTCTGCTAGAGAAACACTTAAAAAGACAGAAAAACCTTCTCAAGAATATTGTGACGTGGGAAAGCAGATGGGTAAACATTGTACTTAATTGATAGTAATTAAATTTATAGTTAATTGGCATTCTCCAATTTTCCTAATCATTTACTTGAGAATATCACATCATGTAACAAGAAATTTTTATTCTTCTTCCTACCTGATTTTCCTCTAGCAACTGAAATTATGAACTCTTTCATGAGAAGTACCCTCTTGTTTTGACTTTCCAACCCAACACATTTTTGTTTCTGTATTCTGTCATTTTGACTGCTCATACAGATGTGTCTCTGAAAATGTTTATCTGCACCTCTCAACTGTGCACTATTTGCATGCCATAGGACTGGGCCTTCTCTTCTCATTTCATTCTCCACCTTGAGACACTTTTACATCATTGGATTTAATTACTGTATGTACCCAAATGACCCCTATATTTATAATTTTCATCCCTGACCTCCCATTTAAGTTTAGACCATATGTTCAACAACGTAGCTATGGTACTTTTAGTTATTTAAAAAAAGTACTTCAAACTCAACGTGTCTTAAATGAGTCAAATTATTACTCCCTGAGCCACCACTTCAAACTGGTCACAATCTGTTAAGAGATTTTCAACTGTAAATGGAACTGCTATCCATCCATTCACGTATGGCAACATGCAAGAACTGATGCTATTTTTAATATCAGTCTTGCTCCCAATAAACAAATATAGCTTAAGTCCCATTCATGTCCCTTTCTGAAGCTTCTTAAATCAGGCCTTCCCTCTCTCCATCCTTATTTCCCTCCCAATGTTGTAACATCTCACATCATAATTTCTTTTTAATATCCCTACATCATTCTGCCACATCTCCAGTTCATTCCTACAGAGTTGATTACATCAGCCTCCTTAATGACTACTCCTCAGGGATTTGTCTGTACTTAGGTAAAGTCAAGTCATTGACTCTTGACCTAGTGTAGGTGGTAATCTTGCTTGGCACTGTGCTCTGCCTACTCTTCATCCAACTATGTTGACCTTTCACGGCCTCCCCTACAGAGCTTGTGAAATGGTTGAAACAACATCCCTTGTCTTCTTCTTGTTGAATTGGTAAGACAGAGCCACCTGAAGTGGCAAATCAACCTCCCCCCACCCCAATTTTGTGATCTAGGCAATGTACCAGTCTCTGTTGCCTGTGATCGTGAAGGCTTTATTACATCTACATGAATCTCCTCTGTGTTTTGCTGAGGCAACTTAGCAAGGTCTATTTGTTTAGATCCTGTGCATTGGGCTCTTTTACTAGAAATGAAGGAAGAATATCTCTCCTGAGGATTTTATGATGAATTCCAAAAGGTCAGAGAAGCTTTCCTGGGTTTGGTGGCATATTTCAGGTTAGAAAGACAAAAATAAGGTGTTTTTGAAAATAGAGTATTCTTGTTTGTTTTTATGCTTTCCACTAAAAAGATATTTGTAAACATTGACATTGTTTTGTAAAACTCCAATAAAATTGATAAAAAATATTGTGAAAAGTCTTTTGAGCCTTCAAGACAGACCATCTAATAATCTCAAATAATATTGTCTGATTATTTCTAATATCAAAAATGATTCTGAGCCAAAAATTTTATGTGATTGTCTCAGAAATAATGTGAGTATTGTGAGGGAAATGGGACCAAAAATTTTTTAAAGCAAGAAATAAATCACAATTTCAAATATACACTGGGGGACCAAATTGATCATCACATCAAAAATTCAAACTGAAGGAAAATGGTGACCAGATCAATTAGATTGTATACAAAGCTGCTCAAAACATGGAAGGCATTCAAAATCCCTGTGCATAAAGCTGGACAAAAAATGTGCCAAATGTCATGTGAGTGAGATTCCCAGAGGTACAAAAAAGTCAATCCAAAAACTCAAAGTGCCATGAGTTTGACATTTCACATACTGCTTTCAATAGTTCATTTTCCCTATCTTTTCAACATAGAAAGGAATAGAAATGTCCTCCAACAGATGTCCACTCAAGGAGAGAGGCACTCTCTCTGCCAGTTGGAATGGGGGCATCAGATCCTTCCATCTTGGATTGAAACACTAGATGCCAACCATATGTACCTAATTGGAAAGAGAGGACATGAAAAGACATCTGGATAATAAGGGATAGAAACAACTCCATGTAATAAACTTTAATATTTTTGGACAAAGAGGAATGGTTTGAAATGAGATCTAGAAATTAAAACTCTCAGAACTGTATCCTATTTAAATTGACAAGTTTTCATTGAGTTATAGTCCCATTTGCTTTCTTAGTGACATCTGCTCAACTCTTCTGTATGTTGTCTTCTTCATGTCTTTTGTTTTCCAATGACTTAGTAGGGCTTTCCTAGTCTTTCTGTAGTCTTTGTAGACCTCATCCCATTCACCTACCCTTCTATCCCATCTCATTTTTCAATATCAAAGGAACTCAGAGCTGTTTGGAATGATAGGGAAAATTGAGTCACAAAGGAGAAAAAAATGGTATTATTACCTCACTCCCTTATTACTCTCAGTAGAGAGGAACTGCTTGAACTTCTCACTTGCTATCTAACTCTTCATGTGAAAGCCCTGGTAACGTATGAGTGAATACACACAGCCATCCTCCTTCTAAACCAGGCTTATTTCACTTTATATGATGATCTCCAATTCTATCCACCTTCCTGTTATTATCTTAATTCTTCTTTATGGTCAAATAGTACTCCAATGTATATATGTACCATTTGATTCTTCATTCTTTGAAGAGTATCTAGGCTGATTTCATAATGTACAATTATGAACTATGCCACAATAAACATGGCATGGCATACAACTGTCTTTTGTTTTCTGATTTATATTCCTTTGGGTTTATACCAAAGTATATTATCACAACATTTTCAGTTTCAGGAGGAGCCTCCATTCTTATTTCCACAGAGGATGGACAGTTTTACTTTCCCACCATCAGATACTATTTTTCCTTAGAGTTGCTCTGGGTTACTTTTGTTGTCCCAGTACAATCATTCAACACCTGATTTTACTTACCATTTTGAAAGAAGTGTGATATGGGCTTTGTGCTTCTAGACCATAAGTGAAGAGATTTAATGGGGAAGAGTGTAGGTAGGAAAAATAATTTAAATTTCCTTTTTATACTACTAGCAGAGAATAATTTCACTACCTTAAAAAGGGAATAAATATTAGAAGAGAAATAAAAGACTAATAGAGGGAGACAGACAGAAAGACAGACAGCAAGAGGAGAGGACATGGAATCTTGTTTCTCCACTGGGAGAAGAAAATTTTGCCCAGAAGAAATGGCAGAGAAACTGGCAGTTTAATTTCCAACTTGCGGAGGAAAATTAGATACCGGAAGGAACTATGAAGGGTCATCTTATCCCCAAAAGGCCAAAGAAAAGGCAAGTCTGTGTGAGGGGGAAATAGAAGTGAAAAAGAAATAGAGTGGAAAGGAAATAGAATAGATAAATAAGGTGAACCCTCAAGAATTTAGTAACTGGGCTGAGGTCCAGCGATCTGCCATTGTTTTCCCTTCTCTCTCCTCTATCTCCACATTAGAATGCCAAACCTACTTTTTCAGGGAACATTGTTATGTGTGGTGATTAAGCTCTATAATTCCATTAGCCGACTACTAAGCTTCAGATACATTGGGCTTAATTAAGCTTTTATTGAAAGGTCTGGGGAATTAACTACCATGTACAACACTGTTCATTTGAGAAAATGTATTCCCAAATGCAAAGAGCTACTCAACAAACAACTTCTAAGATGCTATTGCACTGCAAGTTATGGATTAGGAGAAAAAAAACCCAACAAACAGGCCTAATCAATTGCTCTCAGCCCAAGTTGCATATTAGAACTACTAAGGAACTTTATAAAAATATCGTTATATGAGTTCCAAATTAAACTAAATTAACTGGGCTAAAGTGGGGCTGGGAAAGGAGTATTTTTAAAAAGCTTTGTATAACAGGGATGAGACCCACAGAACTAGTGAATATTTTCCCCATTAAAATATGAGTAAATAGGGCAGAAACAAATGAATTCATTACAAAGGGACTTTTTTTCTTCCTATGATAGGATTTGCTCACAATTACATTTCCCAAGTACTACTCAATCTGAAGTAACCTCTTTCACTAGGACCTTTCAAAAATGACCCATTTTTGGCGCAACTGTAAACAATATCTTAGCCTGTCATTAATGTGTCTTTTAGCAACTCATATTAAATTGAAAAAGAAGTAAAGCTCAACATAGTTAAGACAAAAACTTGAATTGTATGTAGGTTGATCTGAGTTAGAGAAGGGAAGAGGAACATCAAACTGAGGGGATGAAGGATAAAGGGTGAACCAATGCAACAGTGAATCAATATGTTGGAAATTAACTCTACAACTCAGAGGGGAATGGAGAAGAGGGCAGGTGGGAGAAAAACAAGGGAGGAGATAACAAAAATGACAAAGAAATGTACTTACTACCTTATGTATGTAACTGTAACCTCTCTGGATATCATCTTGACAATAAAATGAAATTAAAAAAGAAAATTGAATAAGAAATCAACAGCATTTATTTGAAAGGTTTCACACCTTCTCAATGAAAACCCTGCATAAGCTTGGTGAATTGTGACCAGAGTGGATTCATGAACAACTCCCAGAAGGTACCTGGGGGGCGGGGAGGAAGGAGAAGGCAGTGAAGGTAAAGCTTTCTAGGCACACAGACTCCTTCAAGTTCAAGTTGAAAGACTTAATCACCGAGCTTCTGCTTTTTAATTCATTTATTTTTAGCAAAGGATAGTCCTCACAACCTTAAGGAGTGCCAGAAAGGACACACGGTCTCAAATCCTTTTTCATTTCTTTTCCCTTTGTGAGCATGTCTATGGTGAGGTTTATTTTAGCAAAAGCACTAGCCACATATTAGTAAAAAGATGAAACAAGTAGCAGGGTTGTAAAAGAAATTACACAGTGTTCCAAGTTATAAGAAAATGGTCTTGGTCTTAAGATCATATAATACTTTCACCCAAAGGAAATGCTTCATAGCCTTTCTTGGGCATCTGCACATTGACAGTTTAACTCTTGCACAGTGAGCTATGATGAAGTCAGATAAGCATAACTTCAATCACAAGGCCCAGACTTGGATCTGACACTCTAGATGGCTGCTAAGTGCCTAGCAGGTGAGCAGTGTACAAAGCATGGATATAAAGCACTCAAAAATTATCTTTCTATGGGGCAGGGTGGAAGAGATAGCATGAGCTTCCGTTATGCTACTCAGAACAGCATGTGATTTAAAACATCAAACTGTAGACTTCGGGAATTTTCCATTTAATATTGTTGTACTATGGCTATCAGTAAAACTGTGACAATCAAGACCACAGCTAAGGCTGGGGATATGGCCTAGTGGCAAAGAGTGCTTGTCTTGTATGCATGAGGCCCTGGGTTCAATTCCCCAGCACCACATATACAGAAAACAACCAGAAGTGGCCCTGTGGCTCAAGTGGCAGAGTGCTAGCCTTGAGCAGAAAGAAGCCAGGGACAGTGTTCAGGTCCTGAGTCCACGCCCCAGGACTGGCCAAAAAAAAAAAAAAAAAAAAAAAAAAAAAAAAAAGAAAAGAAAAAGAAAAGTCCACAGCTAAAAGGTTCAAAGAGTTATGCTTTTTCAACATCAAGATACCTCAAGAAATCTTCTGTCTGTCCAAGACCTCACATTGCAAACAAAATGGCCACTGGAGGTATTTCACAATTTTGTAGCTTGATGTCTTCTAAATGAAGTCTTCTAACTCCACAGTTTTTGTTCCACTGATGTCCATCATAGATTGCTTTATCATTCCCTACCAAACAAATGTATGTGAATATCAAATGGAAGTTTTGCTAGAGACTAAAATAACATACTGAAGTTACCCCTCCCATAGTCATTGACCTCCATTTAAGTGCTGTCAGTTTGTCTGTCTGTGTTTCTCTCTATCTATCTATTTATTTTTCTATCCACACATATACACATGCATATATTCTTATTTGTGGGGATGTCGTGTGCTTCTAAAATGAAATGAGTCTGTGAGATGAACAATAAGAAATAGCTCCTCCCTTTGCATATCCTCATGCTTAACCATCAGCCTCAGGCCAAATGTGAAGAATGCGCAATCATCTCCAATGTGTGCATAAGCACAACATATATGCTCCTTTTTAGGTTTAGTTGTGAAATTTCCCTTCATGTTCATAAGCTTTATTTAACCCAATTCCCACGAAATAATTCTGTATATTCAGTACTCTTTCTTTGCAACTCAATTGCTCTCGTGACTTTGAATAATATAAGTAAATGGGCCAGGAAAAGAAAGTACTTAGGTCTAATTTTTATTGTCCTTAAGTCAGATTCGTATGAGGAATGTTACTGAAGGATATTTTGATGATGAGAGTGGACTGAAAGTGGTGTGTGTGTATGTGTGTGTGTGTGTGTGTGTGTGTGTGTGTGTGTGTGTGTGTGTTTAGGTGCAATTAGGTACCTTATTAAGGTTTCCATTTGTGTCACTAATCTCTACTGAAAACTACTATGTTCCAGTATTCTAGGCAGTAAGGATTGGGAAGAAAATAAATCAGGAAATAGCCCCTGCCCTTAGGGAGTTTATAATCTAATGGGAATGCAGAGACTTGTGCAAGAATATATGTGTACTTGAAAAACTACATTCAAAATTGGTTGCTTAAACAAACCTTCATGTCAATAGTCACCCTAGCTAAATTGTCTTCTTTCTTCTGTAAGCATTACATCGAATTGTGTAGTGAATAAAGGGTATAGTTGACAAAATTGGAGAATTATAATGGATTGGGAGGGTAGAAACCAGTTTTATTTCATAAACTGCTCTGTTTTCAAGATTACTGGACCACACACGGTTTAAAAATTTCCTTTTTAAAGGGCTGAGTTTACACATAAACTACATTGTTCATTTTTTCACCCCCACGTGCTTTCTGAGAGCTAACAACATAAAACGCCCGGTCAGACACTTTTTGCATGCTAAAACACAATAGAATACTGAGAGGAAAATGTATCTTTTTAAACTGGACTGCAAAGTGCAGAAGTAAATCGTAAATATGAAGAAGCCTTTGAAGGAGAACTAAATGAAAAATTAGGTGAGAAGGAGCCTGCTGAGAGGATCCCACAGTGTGTGATCAAAGACAAGGTGAAATAAACTTACCTATTAACACAAAGGGTAAGAGCTGGCTGACAGCAAGGGCCAAGGATGGTGCTGGCATCCAGCTGAGGAGAATAAAAGCATTTTGAAGGAGGAGGTATGTAAGTGATTATGAAGCACGAATCCTGATGAGATTTCCCAATCAGATCCTACTGGCATGCATTAAACTTGTTCCTGTCTACCAATACCTGCCTCGACAGAACAGCCAACAAGCCAAGAAAGATGCTCTACCCTCTTGTACTGAATCAAGTGTGACTCACCACTTACCACATTATCACAGTAGCCAGCAGCGGTCATCGATAAGTCCTTTTCTGTGCAACAGATTCTGAGTTCTCCAAGGATGAGACCTGCCTATTGGCACTCTTCTCTGTAGCTAAGGAAGGTTCAGGTGGAGAGCAGAAGAAAGTGCCTGGAGGAGGGACCTTCAATACAGTGAGGAAAAACTGCTCCTTTCTCAGTGATAAAATACTTTCCTTCCCCAATGGCTTATTATCAGCACCACCAATATCTCTCTAATCACAAGGAAAAATGCATTGAAATACCGCACTGATCAATCTTGTCTGTGATTGATACATAGATATGGATGGAGATTATATTAGACAAAATTTTTAAAAATCATATATATATCACTTAAAAAATCTGATTGATATACTCAATAGAAGACTTAAATGCCTATTTCAGTGAAGTATATTCAACCGATATTTTGGCAAAATGCTGAAATAAATTTCCTTTTGACTGTAAGACAAATTCTTAAGAAGATTCACAGATTTAAATATTATACAGAAATTGCAAGATCTCTATCCAGGCAAAGGTTTAAGAACTTAATGCAAAGCGTTAGGTTTAAAACTTATAAATTATACATATACACAAATAAAATATAGGAAAATAGATACTTCTTATTTTTGGACAATTACATAAGATATTTCCATACTAATTGGAGTGAGAATGTTTTGGAGCAAAGTATTTCTCTCTCTTCTAGAAAATTAAAATAGTTCATATCTTAGTACAGCAGGTTTTTACATATAATCGCTAATACAAATTGAGTTAAGGAATGATGGTTCATCATAAAAAGAGAAGACCGGGAATGAAAACAAAACCACAATGAAACTATTTTTTTTTCAGAAAAAAATATCGGTTTTCAAATTCTTAACTGGCACAACCAAAACATGGAAGCCATAATCTAACCTTATGCTTCTGGCAGGAAACTTTTTGTTCTCAGGATTCTTGTTTACAATGTGATCATTTATTTTTAAATATTATCAACCAGTTAAGTCGAGATATAGCAACCATACATTGATGCTGAATGGTAGCTAACTTTTTTTTTTTGCCTGCGTTTTTAGGGATTAATTGAGTTCCGTGCACAAGGTGAGTTCCTATATGGGGTCCTATTTAATGCTCACCACAACTGCAAAGGAGATGGAATTGCTTTTCCAACTTCACTGACTGAGAAATTTGAACTGTATTGTGACTCCATAGTCTGTGCAAAATCACATTGCTGGAAGAATGTGAAACCCAGATTCAAAACAGCCATTCCAACTCCACATCTGCCTCCTTCCTAATCATTTACTTTCCTTTCCTCACATCTCCGAATTCTTACAGTGGACCACCCACTTACCCATCCTTAATTCAGAATATTATTGATTACTATGATAAACAATTCAATTTGAAATCTGGGCAGTTATTACAATTCTTTGGATTCCCAGTTGAAAGGCCTACTTTAAATCTTCAACAAAATTTCTTCTTCTATTGTCATGTCAAGGGATCTCACATTCAATCAAACAAATTATGGTCAGCAAACTGTATTCTGGTATAATTAGGAAGTGTTTGTTACCTTGGAGTCTTGGAGAGAAGTCGTATGTTTAAATTTGTGCTAGAGCCAGTCTTTCTTGGCACAAGTTGGTACTGATGATTGTGGGGTCCTGAAGCTGAAGTGAAATTACAACTGGAAGTTAATTCTTATGACAAGAGTTATAACAGCCCATTGTTTACCATGAATCAAGTCTCCTTAGAGATGCTAGCCAGCCATTCCATGTTCTTCCCAAAGATAAAGAGGTTGAAGAAAGATTTCCAGAAAAAAAAAGTAACAACAGGTTTGTTGGGTTTTCTCAAAGATATGTCAATAGAAACTTCCTGCTCATGACCAACTTTCAACTGTTTTCTTTTTTTAATCTTTGTATGCCCCATGATTCTCCAATGTTGAGTGTAAATTCTTTTTATTACCCTGGCTTTATTAAAGGCAGCTTTTTGAGTGCTGGAACCAGCAACATTCCAGAGTCAATGCCTCCTGAATTAATTTCCTACTCATTAATTTTGTTATGTTGAACAACATTTTTAAAGTTCTTAAAGTTGTACTTTTTTCTTTTGTAAAATAAACGTACAGTAGTTACCAAGCATTAGCTCTCATGTGAGAATTCATTAAATTTGATATATGAAGCTCATGGAATATTCAATTAATTTTATTCATCATCATCATCATCATCATCATCATCATCATCACCATCATTCTTACTAATATTGTGCCAGGAAAGTCTCAATAGTAAATGCCTTCATTTACTAAATGAGTAAACCATACAACTTGAAAAAAACAACAACAGTGCATTAATGCATATGTATGATATCTGAATTAAAATTAACAAGATGACAATAGATTATAAAGACATAAATAATGTTTCCAACTTACATGATATTCATCATATTTGGAAAATACCCAAAATATTGTCTTGTACTAATTCTCGGCTTAATGATTCATTATTTTTATTCCAAGGCATAAAATGGTAACAACACTGGCAATCTACATGTTTCTTGCTGACCATAGAAAACTTAGAATGGACCTCCTAATAAAATTGCAAAACAAAAGTTGAGTCCCTGCTTGATTTACTTCTAGTTTGGTGAGGGGATTTGAGTTTTAGCACTCTGGCTTTGTTCTTTCACAACCTTCTTTGTAAATCAATAACTAGACTTCAGTTTAGTTAACCCACTCCATTGTGTTGCTGATAAACATATAAACATTAAGTGCATTCTAAATAAATCCATTCTGCTCAGTGCAAGGCTAAAATTGTATTGTATCAACTAAAATTGAAAATCAAATCACAAATGACTACATAATTAAACACAGCACAAACAAACTTAATGCTAATGGTACATCAGACTTTTTTTTGTTACATAACAGGCCTTTGTTTATATTCAGTTATTCTTAACATCTTCCTCAACTCAAATCCATTTGTATTTTCTTGTCTGACTTTTACCTCTCAAGGTCGATGACTCTTAATTTCTGATTTGAAGAAGAGCAAAACATACTTGGAAAAAAATCAAAAGAAATAGTTTTTCCTAGCTCAGTAGAATATCAAAAGCTACTCATTGGAAAATTATAATGCAAATCATGTGCTAATCATGATAGTGTGTTTCTCCTCCAAACTAGGATCCTATTGCCCATCTCTGTGCATGTTATGTTTTGAAAACGGTGTTGTACCTACTCTCTGTTTTCCATGGTTTCATGGGCGATGATGAATCTCCTATCAAGTCATCAAAACATCTCCATCCAGTGTGAGATGTGTCCTAGCTTGCTTTGATAGGAAAGCGTGAGGAACGAGTACTTGGCTATCAGTACTTTTACAAAGCCCCATGTTTTAATTAAATGATAGAAAGCATTATACAGTAATTGCTTTGATGGAGAATTTGGAGTTAACGTTAACTTCCTGTGACTCTACAGTTTATAGTGAAGGATCTTAGCTTACATCTTCTATGAAGTCTCTTTGTGGGGCTGGGGTTATGGCCTAGTGGCAAAAGTGCTTGCATAGTATACATGAAGCCCTAGGTTCAATTCCCCAGCACCACATATATAGAAAACGGCCAGAAATGGCACTGTAGCTCAAGTGGCAGAGTGCTAGCCTTGAGCAAAAGAAGGTAGGGACAGTGCACAGGCCTTGAGTTTAAGCTTCACAACTGGACAAAAAAAAAAAAAGAAAAAAAATGAAATCTCTTGGTGGAAGGTGAGGACATGATGTCTGTGTTGTTTTGCATCTCAGTTCTTCTGTGAAGTCATGCTCATCCTTTTGTTGTTCTCTAGTTGCATCAATGCATAGGGATTCCATGGGTTTCCAGCCCCTTCAACCCTGACCAATTTTCACATGCACAAGTCACTTAGTGACAATTAAGTTACTGAATGTATTTACAGAGTCCAGGCAGCACTGACAAATACAGACTGCAGTATTTTAGCTGTTATAAAATTAGCGATAAACTGCTCAATCAAGATAGAATTGCATATATGAAAGGCAATTTGCACCAAAGGTCTCCTAATTGGTCCAATTCCCATTTGTTACCCTCTTTGCAAGACACCTCCAGATAGGGATTCGTTCTAGGCTAACAAGGTCACTGAATAACGATGCTTCAGTGGATTTTTCTTCTGATTAAGTACTCACTTCAATGCACAATAACCTGGAGTCCTTTGCATCAAGTCAGCAGGAATAAATATTTTGGGAGCTGTCTGGTCCAAGAATCTGCCAGTGGTTTTGTTTCTTCTCACTACCAATTTTCTTCTTTTCCTTTGTAAAAAATATATGGGACAATAACCCAGCTGTGCCCTAACCACATATCCAAACGCACACAAAAGTCAAATCAGCTTTCTTATTTTTTTTAAATTACTTCCTCCCTTGATGTATGGCCCTTATTTCTAACCTCTCTTTGTGCAGCCCTAACACTATCACATAGGGCTTAGTTTCTGAGGATCGTAGCAATTGCCTGAGAATTGATTTGATGTCTTTTGCCTATCCCTCCCTTCATTCCCCAAAGACATTTTAATATGAGCCATGACATTATGATGGATGAAATCTGGCATTTTACTGTAGCAATGCTACTCCCAAGTGGAAAATAACAGCTTGTTCAAAAACTGGTCTTCTAGCCAGATTTCTCATATATAGTAAGTCACATTCCTAATCTTTTCCCTTTGCTTTTCTTTAAAAAATACCCTTCCCAAACTTCTTTATGGTGATTATGTAATTCTCCAGGCATCATAGGCTGAAGCTAATTGAGAGTTACATGTTGATAACAGTAAATGTCACCAAAAAGACAAGGATAATTGTGAACAAGATATGATGTAGATTTTTGAGCATAGAATGCAGTCATTTTCTAGCAGACACTATTATCTCCCAACACAACAGCTTTCTGTTGATTTTTACGTAATACATTTTTAAAAACAAATGGAAAGCTTTTAAAAAATGATCTCTAATTCCAAAATGTCAGATGTAAAAATAAATCATTATCTTTACCCTTTAGCCAGACATATGTTCTTATTTGTGAAACAAATGTTTTTCTAACAGTATATTAGCTACCACATTCAACTCTTTCAAAATTAGTAAAAACAAATATATTTTCAAGTTCTCTAATCAAAAGGAAGAGGGAGATTTTCAAGATTCTACTAGTATATGTACTTAGTGTTACTTATCTTAATGATCAAGATATCATTGGCCTTGTTATTTAAATCATACAGGGTAATTTGATACCTTGGAGTATATAACTGTGATTGTGTTCTCTATTTTCTGGGTATTTTCTATGTGCCCACATTCCCAATAAAATGACATAGATAGGCTTATAGATAATCAGGAGATATATTATAATAATGCATTACTATCTGGATATGTGTAATCTAAATGTATTCATTTCACTACTGGAACTCATTATTGATCAAACGTCGATTGACTAATAGATTTCAAAGTGCATATCTTGTCAATGGTACTGAATTATTGGGTCCTGCTTTCCCAATACAGATTTCATATATTCATCGTATCAGAGAATGAACAGAATTGACATTCCTCACATTCATTCATGTTTAAATGATAGGAGGAAATCATTGTTGATAAACATAGATCCTGTAAATTATTCAGTCACATGAATAATTTCAACATTTATAGGAGATTGAGCTGGGGATAAACTCTGGTTTATGCCACAGACATTTTGTATCAGTCCAGTTTATTTCGTATGCATTAATTTGACTTAATTTACTTTTCAGTTTCACTTTTATTTTGTTCATTTTTTTATAACTACCTCCTTCAAATTCCTTTGACAACCTGAGAATGTCTCACAGCTGAACGTAATATTAATTACATTTCAAAGCAAACCTTTATTCATTTGGGGGCAATCTGTGAAACAGAAATCTGTGACTGAAACTACTGCCAAGCCAATTACTGGAAAATAACTCAAATATGTCTCGACAGATTGCATTTTTCCTATTGTTAGATTGTTTATTCCGTAGATCAAAAGGCTACATTCACTTTAATTAAAAGGAACTTACTCACAGAGTTAAATGTATCAACCATTCCTGGGGATTATATATGGGTTTATGTATAGATAGGGTATGGTAATGAGAATCTCTGCAATTTATCTTTACTTTTTCCTACAAAATTATTGTTTTGCTAGATGTGTCTAGGCTTACTTTGTGTCAAGACATCCTTTGCATGAAAAATGTCAGAGTGGAAATAGCTCATCAGCACTGAAAGAAGTGTTCAGAGAAATTATGCAACACGTGAAGAAATCCACCCTGGGCACAGCTCAGTGCATGCGTTACCCAGAGACTGGGTCACGCCAGCGGGGTGCGTGGGGGGGGAGGGGCACGCATTGACATCTGATGCTTTGCTCAGCTCTGTCTGAGTCATTCAGATTTATTAGTTCCACAAGATAAGGCTTGGGATTTAGTATATATTTAGTATTTATTTTGTCTAAAGCTTTGCAAGTCCTGTTTTATGAGGTTTATAAACATTCCTTTTTCTTCAAGACAAGATAATATATGAATATACTGAACAAAGAATCATTTTAATGATTATAAAGATGATACATTATCTATCTATCTATCTGTCTATCTATCTATCTATCTATCTATCTATCTATCTATCTATCTATCTATCTAACGAAATCATCCTCATTCATCAATCTATCTATGCATCTAGCCATCACCAATCCCCTGCCTCCTCTCTCTCCCCACTTTAAAAACCTGCAATCCTCTGGACTCCATTGGTTCAAGCCTGTATTCTTACCTACTAAGGAAGCTGAGATCTGAGGCTCATGCTTTGAAGGCAACCCAGGCAGCCAGGAGATCAGATTCTTATGTCCAAATATCCACAAAAAAAAAAGTCACAGGAAGAGCAGTGGTTCAAGGAGTAGAGTACTAATCTTGTGCATTAAAGCCCAAGGACACCACCGAGGTTCTGAGTCCAAGCCTCAGAATGGCTCACAAGCAATATGTAATGACCTGGAACCTCATATTTGTTTTGTCAATTTTTGCGACTCAAAAAAATAAACAAGGGTTGCCTAGCATGCATGAAGCCTGGGGTTCAATTCCTTAGCACCACATAAACAGAAAAAGCCAGAAGTGGCGCTGTGGCTCAAGTGGTAGAGTGCTAGCCTTGAGCAAAAAGAAGCCAGGGACTGTGCTCAGGCCCTGAGTTCAAGCCCCAGGACTGTCAAACAAACAAAAATCAACAAAAATGATTTCTTTATGGTCACAAATATTACTAGCCTTTTCCCCCTAAGTTTATATGTAATTTTGAATACATCAAAAAGCCCTAAGTTCCTCAAATAAAATTACTGCAAGCTAAAATGTTCCCTTTGTCTTTCACACTGATATTTCACAGTGATTAGTTTGTTTTGATAATCTTTCAAGAAAATGTTCTGCTCAGTATACTTAAACAGAAGAAAGAATATAAATGCTGTGTTCTGGGAACTTCCAGTCTGAGTGAGTATGGTAAGCACTCAAGAAGAACAATGGTGAATGTGTGCATTTCACAAGCCAGACAAGGAAAAATATAAACTCAGTGGAGTTTTTTTTCACACTGCTACACTTGCTATATCACCCTGGCTTACAACCAGTTTCTT
Source organism: Perognathus longimembris pacificus (assembly GCF_023159225.1). Taxonomy (NCBI): domain Eukaryota; kingdom Metazoa; phylum Chordata; class Mammalia; order Rodentia; family Heteromyidae; genus Perognathus; species Perognathus longimembris. The sequence continues at coordinate 9,149,454 of NC_063178.1, read as the reverse complement.
CTGTTCACCAGCAGACTATGTGAAAAGAGCAGAGACTCTCAAACATTTGTTACTCTCATTCTTAACAGATGACAAAGGCAATCTCCAAATTTCCACATGAGTGAATTTTTAAACATGTTGTGTGTACCTTTGTGACTGTTCAAATCTTCCTGCTGCAGATTGAGGAAGAGTTATTATTTAACAGAGCACTGAGTATCTAGACCATTGTTCTGCCCTGGGCTAAATCCCACTCCTAAATCAGAAAGCGTTTATGATTTTTAATTTATGGTTTATATTTCTTTATATATATATATATTTTATTATCAAGCTGAATTACAGAGAGGTTACAGTTTCATACATTAGGCATTGGATACATTTCTTGTACTGTTTGTTAAGAGATGACAAGAGTTCCGCATTGCAAGTAATAGTTGCTTTAGATTTCTCTCCCTAAATTCCCTGATTTAGAGTGGTCTCAGTTGAGGTATTATAAGAAAACATTCCAGGATTTTTAAAACACATATACTTAAGTTTTATAGTTCTGGAGACTAGGATTTAAGATCAAAGTGTCCGCCAATTTGGTTTCTGGTGAGGGAAGAATTTCTTCAAGGATTCTAAGCTATCTATCCTCTGTGTACTCCTGTTTCAGAAAATAAGATAGGTTTCTTCTTTTTGCTAAGTATACTAATTCCATCATGGGGGACCCATCCTTATAATTCCATATAAATCTAGTTATTTCCTAAAGACCTCTCCTTAAAATACCGTAAATTGAATGGTTAGAGATTTAACATAAATTTTGGAGGGCAAAAAATATTCTCTTGATAACAAGGACTGTTTTTGTCCTATTTATCTCTCTCTATTTGTAGAGCAGTTCCACATCAATTTACATATTCTAGCTCTTTCATAAACCAGATTTATTTACTGAATCTGCACCCCACAATTTTTCTCTCTCTGGAGCTTGGGGATTGGAAATTGGAATTTAAACTCTGGTCTAATTCTGACCACAGGCACCCAACAGCTCTTTTTGGTGGGTCTGATGACAAATGAACTACAAGCAATATGCAACAGTACACAATAGATTTCCAAGAATAATTCTTCTGTTTGGCAAAAGAAATGTTGGCACTACTAGCCCACTTGGAAAAATACAATCTACTAAATAAAACAGCCTCTATCTATATACAACACTGAAGAATGTGAAATATTTTTAGATACACATAGCTTTTCCCTTCAAAAATCTATCAGTCCAAAAATCATTTGAATATCTGAGACTCCTGAGGAAGGATAAATGTTTGAGGAGATCAAAATTAATCAATCTTAGGTTAAAAAAGACCGAGGAAAAGCTGCCTTTATGTATGTATGTGTACAGCATCCTTGAACTTAGAATACTAAAATTTCTATTCAAGAAAGGATTGCTGTACTGAGGATGAATGAACAATTTTCTTTTGGTATATCTTCAGGATACACCATGAGGTTAAAGCCAGTGCCTCAGTCTCCGCAGGCCGTCAGCGACTGGACTTCAAAGCAATATTAGAGTCGCCGTACATTATTCTTCTAATGCATGCTCCTCACTTTGGAACTTACAATGAGACTAGCGAGAATATTCTCGTCAGCACGATTTCCAGAGTCTCTTTTTCCCTCCAGTCTTGATGTCAGACCAATGTCGCAACTTGAAGCTTTTCTCTTGCCCATTTCTACTCTTTACCCCCTTTCACCCTTACAAATGTTTATCCTAATGACTTAAATTCTACTAAGCCCATTTTCATGTAGGCTTCCCAGGAAACCAGAATTTTCCACACATGGGGGCAATTTGCACCCACATATATGCACATACTTATAGATGAATGCACACATATATGCACTGCTATGCATTATGTGCTTATATATCTTTATGCAGGAGTGTGAAGATACATATTTGTGCATACTCACTTCCTGTGTCCAGGAATGCACGTGTGTGCATTTAACCTAACAGCTTTTGTGTTACATTTTGAAAGGGAAACCTAACTTTGTCACATGGAAATGGAAATAGTACTTTACAGACAATACTATTTTTTCCTTGTTTTGTTATCATGTAGTTTTCTGAGATATTCTCTCAGTGTATAATTTTTGCTTCCTATCTTGGTATAGATTAAACCAGAAAATAAGTATGACTGTGTTGGAGGATGGTACATCATGAAATGTATGCCTGGAATTATTTCTTAAACTATAAAAGTCAAAGCAAAACTTAGGAAGCGGAAAGCTGTGGTTTATATGACCGATTGCCAATTTAATCTATTCCATTATATTAAAAAAAAACCCTCCTATTTGAGGTTTAGTGTATACGAATTTATAGAATTCCTTTTTAGTTTTGAACCGGCATTCACTGATGTTATTTGGATTCAACTTCTCTGAATAAGCTCCAATAAGGACATTACCAAGGACTAAGCCTGACGCAGAATCAGAATAATTATTTATCTTCACTTAAACTGAAGTTCTCATTTATCAGATTACCCTGAGAATCTTTCAATACAACGTCCCTGAGCATTGATAGATTTCAGCCTAGTTATGCCATTTACTGTAAATTTTAACTGAAGACATGTTTATGACTATAAATCTTTTCATTAAAAATTCATGATTTTGAAGTTATGGATTAAAAACCTCTCAAAACTAGACAAATTAGTACCAAATATGATATCTGGAAGAAAGTCTTTAGATATAACTCCATATAGTATTTTTCAGCATTTTAGAGTAAAGCATTATTTCAATATAATGTACACATTTTTAATACTTTGATATAAAGATTGCTTTTGATAATACATTTTAACGAAGTTTTGTGGAAATACAATAGGTACTTTAACATTATATATGAACTACATTGAATATAAGATGTATTCACTCTTTACATTTTTCACAGTTATAGATGAGATTCCACATAAATATGACGAATAAATGCCACATCTCCCATTCTTTCAAATGTCAGACTTGCCTTTTCCTTTTTATCTTGTTGTAGGATGTCCAGTTGAATTTGTAACATTAAAGCAATTCTATAGTTTAACTTTTCAATGCAAATCTATCTTATCCCTTTGAAAGTCTGAATTTCTCAACAGTATTCTTTGAATCGATAGGCATGATTTTAAATTCAGAACTTATATTAACTTTAATCAGCAAAATGTAGCCCATTGATGGATCATAAAATGTATTTTCTGAACTATATACTTCTACAAAATAGGCTTAGAAATGTATTTCATGACATGTCATCCCCTTGCAATATCAAAAATAATCCAAAGAGGACAGATAGTCTTTCTAATGTCTACTAAGAATAAGTTAAAAGTTTTAATAAAGTATTAGTATATTCTTTTAGTACTTTACTGATGCTATGAGAAAAATATTGTCTTTTTCTTCTTTTCTTTATATTTACTAAAAGTTAGAATATGTTGGCATGTTAGCAGACTGATCAGTTACCTAATATTATATATGATTAAATGGGGAAAAGTATAAGATAGAGAGTGACCTGGGCACTCTGTTCTCTTTCCTCATGATCCATCAGAGCTTGCAGGAATCCACCATCCTTTGCTCTTGCTCTGTGAGACAGCATGATTTGGACTGGTTATACAAGAGGATAAGATGATCTGGGGCACATGTGCTTCATGCAATTTGCATTTTTGAGAGGAAGTACATATTTTAAAAACTGATAGAATCCCAAATCTTTCTCATCCTAGACTTCAAACAGTTCTACAAAATTCAGGATGCAAAGAATGTCAAAATGAAACTGAGAAATATCATTGCCTTTTTGAATTTCTTTTATCAAAGTTATTGATGGATAATATGGAGCAAGCTACTTATGAAATAAATATTTGACAGCTTTAGGGGGAAAATTATCTCACCAATTCCTTTATCCATTTTTGGAGCTTATGCCCTGTGTAGCTGGATATACTTACTTAGACACATAGGCTGGTAACCAGACATATTTTCTGAAAGTGTATAGATTGGAAACCAGAAAAGAATATTCAAACAAATGGACCCAGGAATTGAATAGTTTGGGCACAAATTCACATACCAATTGATTTATTCTTTTTTTTTTTTTTTTGGCCAGTCCTGGGGCTTGGACTCAGGGCCTGAGCGCTGTCCCTGGCTTCTTTTTGCTCAAGGCTAGCACTCTGCTACTTGAGCCACAGCGCCCCTTCTGGCCATTTTCTGTATATGTGGTGCTGGGGAATCGAACCCAGGGCCTCATGTATATGAGGCAGGCACTCTTGCCACTAGGCCATATTCTTTATTAAGCATCAAAATCCCTTGAATGCCTACTGTTTTTTGGAGAATTATCTCAGATGATATGTGATGCCAAAGAACAGAGGCTTAAGCAAAAGTGTCATGAATTAAAAGTAAAATCTGAGAGTCCACCTTCAAACCTTATTTAGATGGATCGAATGTCTGTTGTTATCGTCCTTCCTATTCACAGAGGTCATATGGATATTGTGGTATTTGGGGAAGCTTGTTTGAGAAGCACTGAAGTTAAGAGTTAGATGGGATTTGCTGTCCTATATGATGACATGTCATAGAATTTTCCCTCTCCCTCTCTTCTTTCTCTGTTTATCTCTGTCTCTGTCTGTCTGATGTTCTTTCACTAGTAATACACCTCGAATGTTCCCCACATAAGTAAAGAAGAGAAATTTCAAGGGGTTCCTAAACAGCCAGCACTTTTATCTTCTAAATCCAGCCTCCACAACAGTGAGAAATAGGTTCCTACATTTAAGACCCTAATCTACGTTGTTTTATCATTGTAGCCCCTTCTGATAACTAGAAAAACATTTACCTGTAGTTAACCACTTCCTTTTTTTCTATTTTTTTTGTTAACAAAGATAACCAAATGAATTCTAGTTATATTCATTATAAACCTTACTGGTGTGAAACTTAAAATAACCAATCTGGCATTAGGAGCTTGATGGAACTTTGATTTATGTAATCCTTTCTAAGAATGGTGAGAGCAAAGAAAAGAATTACCAGAAAAGAAATCATACATATTTCATGGTCAATCTAAGCATCTTTAATATAAAAGTATAAAGTCTAAAAGAATACACACTGCAAACTTTTGGGGAGAATATATTCAAAATCTGAAGCACCATCTCAATCAGGAAGCCATGCAAGCATTGTGAAGAACCCACCTGGAAATTTAGATAGGGGCCATTGTTGTTGCACAGAAGGGACCAATGAAGTGAAGCGTATTTTGGATGCATCTACTTTATAAGCTATATCAATTATCTTTGTGGAGCTACAAGGAAATACTTAAGGCCAGCGCCTAAAGAGGAAAAGTTGTTTTTTTTTTTTTTTAACTGAGACTTTTGTACATTCAAAATTCAAAGGCTCAGGAAAGGCTGACTCTTGAAAGGTAGAGACAGTGGTAGTGCATGATGGGAACAAGCAAGTGCATCTTGAAACAATAGCACACAGGGGACAGGCCAGAACCAAAGATAGTGTCAAGACACACCCTTAATATAAGCATTAGCACCTCCCAAGAATACCTCTCTGGGGACCAAGCTCTGAACATTTGGACTTGGGGAACAGTACCCATGTTCAACCCATTGCATAGTCCAAGCTTATTTCCTAGGAAGGCCTTGTCTCTCACAATAAGTTCAAAATCCAAAAGACTGAGAGGCTTTTTGTGTTTAAAGAATTGAAATATGGCATTTCCAATATGCCAATTTTATGAGAATTAGTAAGGAAACCAGAAAATTTATCTAGATAGAAGATCTAAGCTTGTGTTAGTAAATCTGGTCTGATCTGAACTTTTGAGAAAGATAATATGAGAATGATAAATTGGAAATGGTGTGTTTACTTACAAATGAATGATTTCTTCCCAATCTTAAACCGTGCTCACTTCATTGCTTGAAAAAACTTCTTTTTACTATGGCTTTTTGGAAATCCTAGTTCAACTAGATAAGGACAATAATGAATGTCTTTACTGATGAGATTGTTTCCCTTGAAATGTAAATTATAGTAATAATGCATGCATGCATTGTCATTTCTCTGTATATAAACTTGCTTGTATTTTATTTTACCGAAGTCTGGAAGATGGGACAAAATGAAAAACATTTCCATATGTCTCTATAAATAAATATGTGGAGTTTTGTTTTGAACAAAATTACCGGGGGGAATATCAGAGTTTGACATATCATACATACTACAAAATTACATATATATAGTTAGATATGCATATATAATTAATCTCCTATAAACGATGATATTCCATTAACACAAGACATGCTTTTCAACAGTATAAACAAGAAGTCATCCCACAGACACGAAACTACTTTTTTAATTAAAAAGTTTATGAATGTCAAGGTGTACCATGCTATAAATAGACAGAAGCATGTATTTGCATTAAGAGCAGAGGAGAAGTTTTCACTTACACCTTAGGATGAAAATTATATCTAAATAACATTTTCCTCTAGGTGGGTTAGCTCAATCCTTTGGACACTGTAGGTAGACCACACACTTATGTGATTTTAATAAGGAGAACGGATATCAGTGGCCTGGAAACGGATTCTAAAACAACTCAGATAGTGGATACAGTTTATTTTCCCAAGGGAGGCTCATATGTTTTAAAGATAACATTAGAGCAGGTGGAAGAATTAATATGACTAGAAACAATACAAAACATATGCATACTTGCTCTTCAGAGCTGCTAGGCAGTAGCTGAAGTCACTGAGGTGCAAGTATACGCAAAACAACAGCATGGGACATAAAAATGAATAACCACAATGCAAATAGTGAAATGAAACAAGATCAAAACCAAACAATATGTTACTGACAAGAGATACAGCTAAAACATATGACAACAACATGATGTAAAAGGACAAAATAACAAATAATTCTTAAAATTATATTAAGTAGCAGGATGCCAGTAGCTCATGCTTGTAAATCCTAGCTATTTTGGGAGGCTAAGATCTGAGGATCACAGTTCAAAGCCATCCTGGCAGGTAAGTCTGTGACACTCTTCTCTCCAAGTAACCACCAGAAGTTGGAAGTGGAACTGTGGCTCAAAGTAGTAGAGCACTAGCCTTGATCAACACAGCTCAGGGACAGCACCCAGGTCCTGAGTTCAAGCTCCACAATGGACCAAAAAACAAAACAAAACAAAAAATACCCAAAAGAATGGTACCAACAATGACCATATTTATTAAAATCACAAGACAGGCTCATCAGTGCCCCTTTGTGTCAAAAATAAGTAGAAACTAATATACAAAATTTCAAAAAAATTGTAGAAAATTAGTTAAATGTATTTTTGCGCTTGGGTCCTTGAGGTCTCTTTTCACATTCATAGTTGGTGCTCTACCACTTGAGCCAAACCTGGATTCCAGCTTATTTTCAGGATCATTGGAGACCAATTGTCTTTTACTTTTCCAAGAGTCTCATTTCAAGCCATGATCCTCAAATCTCAGCCCTTAAATCACTAGGATTACAAGGGTAAGCTACAAGTGCTCAGCTTATTAAAGTTGCTTACTATGACATACTTCTTCTGTATGTAGATTATATGAATTTCACACTAGTTCTAAAAGGCTTCTTGTACATTAGTTAGTTTGTACTTTTTAGGTCTGCTCTTTTTCATTATTAAATTGAACCAACACTGTCAAATATTTGCAACTTCATATACTATTTTAGACATTTTTGGAAAATCAACATTGTATATTAAAGTAGGGTTCTTTTCTTATTTTGAAAATCAAGTATATGAAAATGATCACACTTGCATATAAGTTTGAGAAAATAAGTATTTTGAAAGTACATTGTATGTTTTTCTTTTCATATTTGACAAAAAAATTCATAAAACATAATATAATGAAGACAACTTGAAAAAAGAAAGGCAAATGCCTTTCAATCATTGAATATATATCATTGGGTTGTGATATTTACTGTATTTGGTAAACTTGACTTGTTAAAGTTCTTTGTAAAATTTACATATTATTTGTAAGTGAAATGAGATATTTTAGTATATATTTAATTTAGACACATGAAAAATTTAAAATACGTTTAGAAATGTAATGTTTGCATCTCCCCACTACTTAAAACGCATAGCTATGTTTTATATACTTTTTAAATGTTGAATCTCTTCTTCAGAGACAATCTTCCAATTTCTTCTATAAGTGTTTTGCCAAATTTTCTAAAATACCTTGTGTCAATTTTCAAATTATATTTTTTCAGGAAAATTTTGCATTTCATCTACATTTTCAGATGGAGTTCCTTCCAGTTGCATTTCTTGCTACTTTGTCTCTGTGTCAGCACGTGTCTTTGAACATCGTTCAAACTATTTATTTAGATTTGGAGCTTTAACAACCTTGTCAAGTTTTACCATTTTGCTTTCCAAAAGTTAAGAGTTTGCTTTGTTTATTCTTTCTTTTTTTTCAAATTTTTATTATCAAACTGATGTACAGAAAGGTTACAGTTTCATACGTTAGGCACTGGATACATTTCTTGTACAGTTTGTTTATTCTTTGACAACATTCTCTCCTACCATTTTAGATGATAGCCATGTGCAACTTCTCTTTTTCTTTTGTTTGTCTTTATAAGCGTTGCCCTCCTGTTATTTCCATACTTCCTTTAAAATATTAATGTCTTGCTCTAAAATCCCTCTTCCAACTGCTTTAATCTACTTCACTATACAGAATAATAAGGAGGAGACATTGAGTGCATTTGGGGATGACATTTTAATCTTCATTTTTATTTTAAATGTGACTCAAGGAATATTGAGGTAGCAAAGCCCACGGTGGCTTTGGGGACCATTCCAGAACCATAAAGATGAATAGGACTTTCATCTTTGCTTTGGCAAGTTAAGTGAACAAAGGTTGTCAACACTGCAATCCCCCCTCCAGTTTGGCTCTGAGGTCCCAGGGCTCCCGGAACTTAGGATGCCAGGATAACAATGACTTCCCTGTGCGGACTGGCATGCCACTTTAGTTCCAGAAAAAAAGGTGCCAATAGGCTCTGCTGCTGCCAACGTTCTCTAACTGGCTGCCCAGACAACAAGATACTGTTTTTATTCTCTCTGGAGATTTCAAGGCCTAGGGGAAACATACGGATTTATTCTTGCATCAGACACTAGGCTTTCTTCTATTGGTCAAGTTGTTCTAAGCACAGAGTTGAGAGGTAGGCGAGGGAATAGAGAGGTATTAAGAAAACATTAGGCAAGTGATCCTCAGAAATACACATTTATTTTTTCTCTCGCAAGTATTTTGGACACTGCTAATTATCAGCCCTTCCGTGACTCCTGTGGTAGCTCTCTATTTTATCCTCCTGGAATTGCTTCTCAACTGGAACTCGGTATCACTCCAAAAGCAATCTTTCCCCCCACACTCTCAAAGCCATCCTTTGAATCATCAAGTTGGCTTCAGGGGTTTTCATTGGTTACAAAATCAGAATGAAGTCTGCAGGAGAGCATGTAAGTTGCTTTTAAATCTAGGCAACCTATTATGAAAACATAATCTCTCTAAAGGGCCCATGGCCCTGCCTGAACTAATACACATATTGCCAACACGATCCCCGGCTCACAGCTAAAGCTTCATATAAATTGTGGTTTATTTGCTTAGCCATTTTAGATTTTCCTTAATGATTTCCCCTGACACCAGGGAGTGATAGCCATTGGACCTATTTGTAGTCATTTGTTTCTGCATTCAGTTTTCATAAATTTACCTAGATGACCTTTCCTATTAACTGTTCACATTATGAAAGACCATGATTGTCTTTATAAGAAGAAATAGGAACTATTAGAGGAATATATTTTATCTTAAATACACTAATAACTAATAAATAATTTTCTGATTGGATGAATTTTCCGAGATTTATGTTTTATTCACCATTTCTGAAGCATGGCAAAAGTTTAGGACTCAAAGTACCATATATTTATAGTAGACAGGAGTCGAAAAATGGATGGAGCATTGGGGTTATTTAGCGAAATAAATGCCTCTAATTAAAACCAAGCTGCAAGAAGCTCATCATCAAAAATAATCAGGAATGATAATTAGCCACTTAACATGCAATAGCACATAGGTAAGGTGGTGGCCACCATAAAAATCTAGCAACTGGGTTGAGGCAGGAGCTTGACTCTTGGCCAAAGAATCAGGCACTTATTTCCATATTGCTCCTGTTGGGAGAAAGATAAATGTGAGAACTCAGCATCTGTGTCACAGAGTTGCCAAGCTCAGCCACCGAGTGACCATTCTCTTGGCTTAAATAACAAAACATATTGAAGGAGGGTGTAGGAGTGGACCAACTCCTGTAATGTCAGCATGGGGAGAAATGTGGTCCAAGCTTGTATCACCCTGCAATATAACAGCCAATTAGTCGTGTAATTGCATTTTGCCAATAATAATAATAATAAAGCAACATTGGGTTTGGATTCCTACAAATTTTGTGTCACTCTACAGCAAATAACAAACTGGAATAAAGGTGAAAATATCTATTTTTTGTTAGGAGTTTTCTTGCTAGGAAATAATTCATGACACTCCAAGATAACAGCTTTAATATAATAAAATGGGTTGGGGGGGGGGAACTACTATGATTAGCTTTAATGTAAGGAAAACAAAATGGCCAAGGACTTGTCCTGATCAGTGAGATTGTGGGAAGTGGGAAAGATGGTCTTCTTATTTCCTATAAGTAAAATCTACGTCCTTTGTTTATGAGCAATAGAAAAGTTTATTGTTTATATAAAATAATTCTAGACTCTGTGGAATATGTTAAGTCCCCAAGATATGGTAACCTAGACAATAGCTCTATTTTCAAGTAGAATTACCTCCATTTATCTTATTTTACTCAGGCATCATTAAGGCCAAATATGGGTAAAAGTGAAAAACAGGATAAAATGACAAGAAATACACTACCAGTATGAGACATACACTACTCATATCAAAGACAATCAAAGCTGGTTTCAAGTAGTTTTATGATTCCTGTTTTAAAATCATACCTAAAGTTTTATACCAAAAACTACACTGAGGTGTGATTTAAAGGAAACTTTGTATGTATATAATTCAATAAGAAAATAAGAATCCAGATGCATTAAGAAGATCTCAAGCTATTTTTCAGATGATGTAGGTGATAGTTTATTTGATTTCTTACTTGCTATTCCCCTAGGCCACAGTTTCTGAAGTGTGGCACTAAGAGCATTAGCTCACTGGATGCTTCCACACTTCAGAATACTTTGTCAATAGATTTGTTAAGTTTCTAGGGTAGATAACTAATACAACACAGCTAAAACTATATTTAATAGTGAAAAATTCAAATCTTTCTCTAAAGAAACATAAAATAAAAACAATGCCTACTCTTACTAATTCTATTCAGTAATGTATTAAAAATTCTTGTTAGAACAACTGAGCAAGAGTCAATATAAGAGACTTGCAGATCAAAAAGAAACATAAAATTGTCACTCTGACAGTAGCATGACTATTATGTACATAAAAGTTTGAATGTTTCATCAGTACTTTTGGAATTAATACGGTAATGTTACAGTATATAAAATCAAAACATTGGGACTGGCAGCTCAGTGTAGTACTGTGCTTGATATCTAGTGACACACTCACACATACACAAAATCAACACACCAAATCAAAAATAATTCTATGTCATAGCAATGATTTTAAAAGGTATTATAATAATTCCATTTACAAGAGCTATAAAAAAATAACAATTTAGTAATCAGTTAACCAGCAGGTATATAACCTGACTGCTAGCAAGTATAGAAGTTGAATAAATGAAATTTAATAAAATAGAAATTACGAAGACATATTGTAACAGTGAGTTAATTTGTGTGATTTATATCAAAATTTACAATGCCATTTTTCATTATAAAATCCTAAAATAAATGTCGAATCACAGAAATCCAAGACAATCATGAGCATAAAACTCAAGATGTCACATTACTTGATTTCAAATTACATTACAAAACTGTAATATCCTAAATAGCAGAGTACATTGGTTAGAGTAGCAATACTGGAGATATAGACATGTGTAAAGTTGATTGATTTTTTTTTACAAATGTCCCAAGAACACAGAATGTAAAGAGGACAATCTCTCTAATACATAATGATGGGAAAACATGATATCAGCAAACAAATAAAATTTAAATGTAAGGCTACATGTCTTAGTAAAGTTCAAAACATTTAACTTTAAAAAGTTATTTTTTGTCAAAAGCAATGATTAAGTATGACACCCAACAAACTAGAATAAATACTTTGCTTATTATTTAAGGGAAAGAATAATCATTGGCATATTTTTGGATATGATTATACTAAATAATACATTGTATTTTTTATTGTCAAAGTAATGTACAGAGTGGTTACAGTTGCGTACCTAGGGCAATGAGTACAATTCTTATCAAACTTTTACTTCTTCTTTCGTATTTCTCCCACCTTCCCTCCTTCCTGGTTCCCTCCCCCCACTGCCCAGTTTGGACACCTGGTTTACAGAATGTTGTCTTGTAAGTATTGAACTGAAAATAAAAATGAAAAAAAAAATAAGAAAAGTAAATATGGAGCCAAGATGGCAGTTGAAGAACAGGTTCAAAGCACTAAACAACACATATGAATAAAAAATGTTATACCTGTTAAAGTTATGTTTCAAAAGTAAAGAAATTCTGAGATTATTGACAGATATTCTTTATATTCATGAAAGTTATTCACACTGGATGTAAACAAGTTGAGATGGTGTTTCTATCCAGATGATAAAGCACAATATACAGGGAAAGGTAATTATTTGCTTATTAAATACACTAGGAGATGCACACTTCTTCCCCTTTCTTAACTGATCTGAAAAAAGCAATTGTTTAGGAAAGATAATAAAGAAGCAAAGGGATTATATATTAATAAGATCATCCTTCCTACATTTCTGACTTTTTCTATCTCTCAAGGCAGCCTTGCAAAATCCCTCAACAAATCTCAGTGCCTTTAATCCCCTTGCTTTTTATCCATCTAAGTGCCACCAACATATCCAGATTAATGATCATCACAGCAAAACTTTACTTCCTGTTTTCAGGTCCTTTCAAACTCAGATGAGGCTCAAATTACTCAATGGCTTCTCTTGGTTCTAAAGATAGGACCAAATTAAAACCTATTCCTCAGTGGCAACACAATCACTTTCATCAGGACAAACAATTTACATATTACAGTAATCACCATCATCATAAGTTGAGTGGTCTAATGTGATAAACAGTAAATCCATGGAAAAAGTCTTGTTACTCATTGGATGCTCACTTCCTAGAAAGATGATTGGAAAATGGCATATTTGTGGGAGATATCTGAAGATAAAAAATAGACATCCTAATGAATTACTGTACTATGCTAACATCGAAATCATTTCTCGATCAAAATCTGTACCTTGGGGGTATGGCAGCAGGTGTTAAAGTTCTCTATAGGATAGAAAGTGATTCGTGTCTGTTTGTTCTTATTGATACATTTTTCTAATCTTCATAATGTTTTTTTCTCTATGAGGTCTGCTTGATAAGTGTTATTTGATCAAAGAGTTTATTTGCAGTTGGTATATTGCAAATATGCTCATCTATTTTTCTTTTGTATAGGTGGGTCTTAATCATAAATAGCAAAATGATGTAATGTCTTAGCTTTAAGTCTTTCATGTGAAAGGGTCTCGAATGTGAGTTGTTTCGGTATTATGAAGTAAAATTTCTAAAAGACTTTCACAGTAGATACAATCCAACATTGACAAACTCTAGTGGTCAAAGATATTTTCTTTTAATTCATGTAATATAAGACTAATTTGTAATTACAAAGAGGCTGTCCTAACTGTAGGATAAACCAACTTCCTAGACCAAAAGCAAGTCAGTGTGCATCTACTTAAAATGATGGGGTTGTATTAGATGCTCAGTTGTCTAACGTAGATATAAGGATAAATGTGGATATAAAAATCTTATTCTTTGCTGATGGTGATAGCACACTTGTCATTCAAGTGGCTCAGAAAGGATTGTAAATTTGAAGCCAGCCTGGCTGAGTAGCAAGACCCTGTCTCAAAGAAAAAAAAATCACAGATTTGCTGGGTTCTGGTGGCTCACACCTGTAATCTTAGCTGCTCAGGAGGCTGAAATCTGAGGAGCCCAGTTCATGGTCAGCACAGGAAGTAAAGTCTGTGAGACTCATATCCAGTTCACCATCAGAAAGCCAGAAGTGGTGCTGTGGACAAAAGTGGTAGAATGCTAGCCTTGAGTTGAAGAGCTCAGGGACAGTAGTGCCCAGGCCCAGAGTTCAGTCCCAATGACCAAAAAGAAAAATAATTTTTAAAAAGTCACAGATTTCTAAGTAGAACCATAGTCAATAACAAATATTAAACACAATCTTCATAGTCAAAAGTAGAAGCTTTGCTTCTACTTTTACATGCCATTTATAATGATGAAATAGAGAGAAATGTACTATTACTATAGAAATGCTATCATGGTCATACAAGACATGGTTGATTTTCAGTTGGAGAAAGTACAACATCTATTACAAAAAAGAAGTCAAGAATGTATCCAGTATTCATTACAATAAGAGGTCTTTAATTACAAAAATATTTCATAATATTTTATATTTCAGATAAACACTTGAACTTAATCTTTCATCATTCTAAGTTTTCTAATATGGAATTTTTATATGCAAATACACATATACAAAGATCTATTATCCTATTAGTAGGGAGCTAGATGTTTGAGTTCTGATTTGGCTAATTTGATCTCTTTTATGTTTAATGATAAGTTAAAATGTTGGAAACTCCAGGGTTATTTTTTTAAGTTGGATTTTAAAAAGAGATCAAACTTATTTCATATACAAAAACAGAGGAAAAAACAAAATGCTTAATTATGTTTATTACTTTTCAGGATGAAATATTACCCCCATAAAATTCACGAAGGAATTTAAGATCTCGGATCATTAGTTTTATGCCCTAAAGGCAACATTCAAATATGCCGTTTTTACAGTCCCCTTTCTATCTTTCGAGAGACAGGGGAGCAAAAATATAGAATGGTAAGAATTATGTAGTAAAACATGTAGAAAAATGTTATACCTATGGCATAAAATTACTTGGCAATATAGAATTAGCATTTCTAAGAGTTATCACAAGAATTCAAATAATATGTAACACTTCTGTGGGAATATTTAAGCAATATTACACAATTCTTTATTGAGCCCTCTTCTGAAATTATTTCACAATTCTATTGTTATATAGGAACTTTAGCCCCGTTTTCTGAGGGCCGAGGGAATGTACATTTTAATGGGCTTCCTCATGTGGTGCATAGCAAATCAGAGGCCACAAAATTTTCTGTTCTTCATGCAGGAAATCTTTGATTTTTGTCCCCCCACTGTATCCATTTATACTCCTGTTATCTGTAGGGAATTTTTCAGATGTTACGATAGGAGACAAATGCATTGCTATGCAACTAACACAGTAACCCAGACCAACTGGATTTTTTTAAAATTCCAAAATAAGGATAGATAGAACCCAGACTTCTTGAACTTTTGTATCAGAATAGCTCCTGGGTATCTTGGTAACGAATGACTTGTTGAAGGATCTGAGGATGCAGAGAGAAAAAGGGAGAGAAAACTGAACTCTTGAGGGCATTGCAAGAGCCTTGGAAAATCTGAAAGAGGAAGAAACTTCTCTTTAAAGAGTTTTGTGAAAGGTCTTGAGCATTAGCAATGTCGGTTTTAAATGGAAGGTCAATGGCTGCTCTGTGGCATTCAATGAACTTTGTCTCCTGGCTTGTTCTCGTAGCCTATAGATACCATTTCGTGTCTTACAAAGTGATGGAAATACATAACTATTTCCTGTTTATTAGGTGTCCACATAACAAATGTAAAACTTGCTCCCTTTCTAAGTTACCTCAGATGTTAACCTGAATACAACAAATGCACCTGGGATAATGAATGAGATCCTAAATTGGAAAATAGATGGATATGGAAGTTTATGACAGTTTTTGAAGTTCACATTTTCCCCTACATTTCACATAGTTTGGTGGTGATAGCATCCAACCATGGTTCGGCTGAGTTCAGGAAATTACCTTGAAGATGAAATCCAATAACTAGGGTTGGTGGAGCAGAATCTGCTCCCCATCCCCCCCCCCCCCAAAGCAGTATCAGAGGCTTTTGGTTCCCAAACAGTTTGAAGTATCAGTATGCTTTTAAAACAGTGACAGCAAGCAAACAGTAAGTGGCTCAGGTGATAAAAATGAGTGGCAATGTAAACATTCTTGAGGCTTTGAGTATGGGGATCAGGAAACTTGCTGATAATTGCATGAATGGGAGCCTAAGGGTAGATCGTGGCACAGTACAGACAGAAACACATGACTTCGTGGCCTGAGTGGAGCCAAGTAGAAAGTAGCCATGTTCCACACACAGGTTGAATTCTGTCATGAAATGTAACCGGTGTTCTGCTAAGAAAATTGAAATGTATCATTCAAACAAGGAATTATTCTAGGTTCCTTGAGAGTTTTGTTTCTGTTTAATGAATGTGACTTGATCAAAACCCAACTCTAGCGCGTTGAATATGATAGTGTTACATAATGTAGAAAAGCAAGCTCATGGCTGTTCTGTAGCCTATACTAAAACTCATAGCATGAGAGGAAATCATCTCATACACATTCACTGTTGGTGGAAGAGACTGAAAACGTTTTATGGTGTTGACAGGGAGAGAAAAGAGCCATGTACAATCTCCAAGGAACTCCCTCACTGATTCCTCATATTTAATATAGAGTAGGGTTTGGATGTACTGACTTGCGATATGCTGTTTGGTTAGCCTCAAGGACTTCAGGATGCAAAAATTCAGTGGGTAGCTCAAAAATGTTGAAAATAGCTGAGCATTAGCATTGATCATCTCATATAAAGTTCAACTCCCTGAAGTCGCTGGCTGCATTTTTCTTCATCAGAACATACCTCATTGTAATGCACACTTCTTCAACCCTTGCACAGATCTGAAATGGAGGTGTGTCATATCACATTTACACCGGTTGTTCATAGTTTTACAGTGTAGATTACATAACTGTAGCTACAAGAAGCAAATCAGTAATGTATCTCACCATCAATAGCACCTTATAATGAAATATACTATATAATTTCATTAGTTTTTACTATGTTCACTAGCATCAGCTTCGTGTGGATCCATGTACTTCTGTTCTATTGGCTTTTTATTTTCCATTTTGTTCTTTTTTTTTTTTCTATAACCGAGAAAATTCCTACATAGGATGTGGTTAATTAGTGTCTAATGAATGGATGAATGATTCTATTTTCCTCAGCTGAAACTGAGAATGTGGGTGGTTTTTTAATCAAAGGAAGAATTAAACTCATGTGAAAGAAAATGGAGAGAAAAGGACAGCAGTAGCTATAGATGCATTCACATGCTGAACACTGTTTACCAATATAGTGAAGGTCATCTTGGAATGATTTTGCAAGAGGAGAGTCTTTCCTAGGGGATGGAGAATAAAGGGTCTATAGTTTAGGTCAGGCAAGTACACATAACATGCCTCAACCATCTACAATTATGTTATGTTAGAATTGCTTACAATTATGTAAGCAATAATTTATTAATGCTTCTCACTGGTTTGGAGCCTCATCTTGAAAGAAGTTTATCTTGATCACAGCAAATATAAACACTAAGAAACTAGATAGGAATTTTATCTAATTCTGCTTTGTATAAAAATGAAGTTATTAAACACATCACAGAGAGAGAAAGGGCGAGGGAGAGAGAGAAAGAAATGAGACAATCAGAAGTTTGTCTCAGTGGAAAACAAGGATGCATTTGATGTTGAGGTGGCAAAGCTTCTTAAAAGCAGCAGTTTCATGGGGAATACTTTTGTTCATAAAAGGAAATAGTAAAATAGACCCGATAATCCATGACTGGCAGAGACCGGCTAAAATAATAGCAACTTGTTTAAACGGATGTTGAATATTGCCTGTAACTAATGCTACTAGATTCTGTATAGTGTCTTTCACCATAGCACATTTTATTTATACCAAATAGGATGCTAAATGACAAATTCCCCCTTACCCATAAAAGGTATCACTATAATGTGACATCAGAATGATGTACATATGGTTATTCTTTTTTTCTGATTTTTATTTTACTTATTTACTTATTTTTTTTCTTATTTATTGTCAAAGTGATGTACAGAGTAGTTACAGTTTCACATATCAGGCCTTGGGTACATTTCTTGTACTGTTTGTTACCTCCTCCCTCATTGCCCCCTCCCAACTCCCCCTCTCTCTCCCCACCCCTCCATGAGTTGTTCAGTTGGTTTACACCAAACAGTTTTGCAAGTATTGCTTTTGTAGTCGTTTGTCTTTTTATCCTTTGTCTCTCGATTTTGATATTCCCTTTTACTTCCCTAGTTCTGATACCAGTATGTACAGTATCCAGGGTACTCAGATGAGATACAGTGATAGTGCAGGGACAACCACAGGAAGGGGATACAAGAGGCTCATCAACAATAGAAGCTATGGTTTCACATGGCCTGTTGAAAGTAATTACAACAGTGATATTACAGTCGTTTCCATACCATGGAGTTCATTTCACTTAGCATCATCTTATGTGTTCATAAGGGCATAGCTATTAGGCTCTTGTGATCCTCTGCTATGACTAGCCTAAACCTGTGCTAATTATTCCCAATAAGGGAAACCATAGAGCCCATGTTTCTTTAGGTCTGGCTTACTTTACTTAGTATAATTTTTTTCAAGTCCTTCCATTTCCTTACGAATGGGGCAATGTCATTCTTTCTGATAGTGGCATAAAATTCCATTGTGTATATGTACCACATTTTCCTGATCCATTTGGCTACTGAGGGGCATAAGGCTGTCAATTGGTATTATTTCCAAGTAGAGGCATTAAACCCAAGGACTGGGAATATGGCCTAGTGTCAAGAGTGCTTGCCTCCTATACATGAAGCCCTGGGTTCGATTCCTCAGCACTACATATATAGAAAAATCCAGAAGTGGTGCTATGGCTCAGGTGGCAGAGTGCTTGCTAGCCTTGAGCAAAAAGAGGCCAGGGACAGTGCTCAGGCCCTGAGTTCAAGCCCCAGGACTGCCAAAAAAACAAAACAAACAAACCCATTGCCCACCAGGAGTAGTATTGTCCAGTCTACTCTTAAAATTCCTTTCAGCTAACTTTGTGTTCTGTCCTTATCATCCTGGTACTTATCCATTTTATTTTTTAGATTTTAAAATGTTTTATTATAAAAGTGATGCACAAAGGGGTTACAGTTACATAAATGAGGCAATGAGTGCATTTCCTTTTGAAACAATATTGCCTTCATTCTCTCCCAACATTTCCCCTCCCCACTTCCCTCTCCCAAGTTCATTTCCAACATAGTGTCTAGTGTGTTTCACTGTTGAATTCCTTCCTCTTCCAAAATCAGGTAAACTATATAAACACAATAGGTACAGAAATCAAACACAGTAAGAGAATAGAATAAACCAAAACAAAAAAGAAAGAAGAAAAAGGGAAACAAAAGAACAACAAACAGTACAATAAAAAAACCCTTCTTGTTTTCATTTCTTGGAGTTCATTTTGATAAGCATCTTTTTTTGTTTTTGTTTTTTTGTTTTTTGTTTTTTTTTCTCAAATTTTTATTATCAAACTGACGTACAGAGAGGTTACAGTATCATACGTTGGGCATTGGATACATTTCTTGTACTGTTTGTTGCCTTGTCCCTCATGCCCACCTCCCTCCCCCCCTTTCCCTCCCCCCCCCCAGGTGTTCAGTTCACTTACACCAAACAGTTTTGCAAGTATTGCTTTTGTAGTTATTTCTCTTTTTTTACCCTGTGTCTCTCGAATTTGGTATTCCCTTTGAATTTCCTACTTCCAATACCAGTAAACACGGTTTCCAATATACTCAGATAAGATTACAGAGATAGTGTAGCATCACAAGGCCCAATAGCTATACCCTTAGAAACACATAAGATGATGCTAATTGAAATGAACTCCATGTTATGGAAACAAGTGATATATCACAGTTGTAACTACTTTCAACATCCTATGTGTATGTGTAGTTTCTATTATTGATAATGTTTTGTATCACCTTCCTATGTTTGTACCTACACTATCTCTGTAATCTTATCAGAGTATATTGATAAGCATCTTTTATAAGCATATGCACATAGCTACTGAACTCCTGTGATCCTCTCCTAAGAATAACTTCCTTTCTCCTCACTGTGAAAGTTTAGACAGTTGTTTAATTAATCATGTCCAGATGTAATTATTTTTCTGTTACTATCCATTTTGGTTCACTTGTAGGTGTATATGCACATTCTAATTATTACAACTGAGAGAAACCACACAGTCTATGTGTCTTTGAGTCTGGCTTACTTAGCTTAGTATAATTTTTTCCCAGTCTTTCCATTTCCTTGTGAATGGGACAATGTCATTCTTTCTGATGGAAGGCCCTTATTTATTTTCATTTTGTCTCTTTACTCAGAAGTTTTTATCTTTCCTGGGACTTGAACCTTCCGTCTCTGACAAATTTTTACTGTTATGTTCTTGGTAAAATTTCTTTTGTGGAACAGAATTTTGGGGGAAACAAATACAGTAGTATGTATAAGCTTGGAGAGATAGATCATTTAGAGACAACTTGGGTTACGTTAACTTTGTACATTCCATGATTATTGAAGTGTCCATTTAACCAGACAAATGAACCTCCACTGATTCACAGAGATAAGAAACTTGGGATGACTGATCTTAGTCATCTTTCTCTGTTAACATCTGAAAGATAGATTTCAGGTGGTAAGCCTAAACAAGGGAGAAAATGTTGTGGTAATGACTATGTAGAAATGAAATCTGTCATCCACACTTAAAAATGAATTTTACCAAAGCAACTAGGCACATTTCTAGGAGTTCAGGCTGTCTGGCAGATGTCTGTAATTTCTAAATATGATCTCATGTGTGTGGGTGGTCCTGGAAGACATTCAATCATTTTATTTATCTAAGGGAAGAAAATGGTATTTTACTGAGGAAATGGTATGGGAAGAGAAAGCACATACTTCAACTTTCAGATCTTTCCTTTTGAAGAACTTTAGTATATATTCCAGTGTCAGTCCATTTTAAGTCCTTCCAATAATGTGCTTGGGTACTAATGGATCAATTCTGAAGACTTTTTTTTACTTCATCTTTAGTATTATTGATGTGAGAAAATGACTCAACTGGCACTCAGTTATTCCTTTATTGGTAGAATGCAGGAGTTAATTTGTTCTCAGAGCCGTGAGGTAAGAGAATCACTCATCTGAAGATGGTGAAATGTTGACATCCTGTAATACTAAGTGACCTTTTCATACCGAGGAAGAGATAACACTTGCAGTTCTCATACCAGCCTGCTTGATACTCTGATTTAAAACCACAGGGAGGCTTGATAAGTAAAGCAAAATTCCTACAATCATGGAGTGTTATTATAAAACAAGTAAACTGTAAACAATGTTGAAATTGGTACTTTTATGCTTAGGAAAACTTTCCCGTGGAGGTTACAACAAATTAGTAGCCCTGGTATTAACACTCATTTTTTCAGACATCAAATGTATATTTTTATTTCTGAGAATCCCTGAATCTCTGAGAATCCCTGGAGCTTTGTTGCAGAGTTTAATAAAGAATATCAAACTTTTCAAGCAAAACAATAGTTATAAAGAATTATACAAACTTTCAATCCTAATAGGCAAACCACAAATGTCTTTTGCCTCAACAAATGAAATAATATACTGAGGATAATAATCATAGTCAGGGGTTGGGAATATGGCCTAGTGGTAGAGTGCTTGCCTCCCATACATGAAGGCCTGGGTTTGATTCCTCTGCACCATATGTATAGAAAAAGCCACAAGGGGCATTGTGGCTCAAGAGGCAGAGTGCTTGCCATGAGCAAAAAGAAGCCAGGGACAGTGCTCAGGCCCCAGGTCTGGCAAAATATTAATAATAATAATAATAATAATAATAGTAATATTAGATCTAAATCCAGAAATCAGTTCAACAGAGTGTAAAAACTGGATATCCTACCAGTATATTAACAAGAATCTTCTTTTTACTTGCTTATGAATTATTTGTATCTATTTGTAGCCCAAAAATGAAATGGAATTTATTCAAGGGTTTTTTTGATGATGATTTATTTTTCTATTTTTTTAACATTATTGATGCTTTGGAATTAGAGAAGCTTAAATATTGCAACAAAGATTAGTTTGGATACTTCCAAAACCCTCTACTCTTCTTGAGCTTATTAAGGAATGGGCCTGCAGACAGGGAAAATGAACGTTGCACTTCTGGCTGGGTAAGTGGGAGGTAGCATCATCTGGTGGGCAGACAGTTTTCAGAGGTCCAGATGGACTTTGAGGGACATAGTAAAAGTGGGTTTGAGGTATAAGTGATGTACAATTTGCTGGAAGCCTTTAAAAATCAGATGGACATACTTCTTTCTGAGTTGGGAAAGCTACTACCCTGGCTAAAGAATACCGATGAATGTTAAGACAATAACGCCTGTCACTGACTTTGATTGAGGATGTGTTATGTGCTAGCTGAGGGACAGTGCACAAATGAACAAAATGGACATGACTCCCAAAAATCAGAATTCAATAATTGAACAGTTTTTTTGGTTACAAAGCACTTCCTCTGTAACATGCTGTTCATTGTATTGGGTAGTGGCATGCTTAATATAGCTTTTGTTTGCTTCCCTAAGTGTCCTACATCAAATTTTGGAAGTAATGAAGCTTGCTAACATACAAGAAGCCCCTGAAGAAAACCTTTTAGATGTAGACTTGGTTCCCAGCTAAGAGTATTGTAGAAGTTTTACTTCATTAAGTTGCAAATCCTACAATGTTATAAATCTTTCCATTGAAGGAATGTGCCCAGGGCTGGCATGTATTTTTCTGGACATGAAAAGAGATTCGCTACACAGTGCAGTGTTAAATGAACCTCACAGAGAACCAATGGAATAGCAAATATGTTTCCACCAAGGAGAATGAAAACCTATAAAAGTAACCCTCACAATTCCCACAGCAAAGGCTTATGATTTTTATAACTATATTTTAAGAACAATATAAACTCAGCCTAGTTCATAGAAGCAAGATAAACATCATTAATCCTACTCTTCTTTAAGAAAGAGGTTGAATTATTGGTAAGCCTCAATACCACTGGTAGCATGGATAGCATAACTTCTTATGTGGGTATAAGTGTGTCTGAGTGAGTGACTATAACTTACATTAAAAATGCAACATGTTGGAGAGAGTGAAGCTTTTCCTGATTAATTCCAGTCTCTAAACTACAAGTGTAGTTTCCAGGAGCGCTTTAGCTAGAAGCCACTTGACAATAAAAAAATGTATTTAGTCTCTGAAATAAGACAAAATCATTCACGTTCTGAAGTTATTGATTAAGATAATTTTCTAATATAACATCAGACACTTTTACATAAATGAGTATATGTATGTACAGTATATTAATGAAATTATTTATTATATATAATTAGGCACCTGAGAAAATGAGCAATATAAATAAAATAGAATACATAATTTAAAATGTAAGAACTTCTATAGAATTCTGATATTAAAAGCATAGCCTTAGACCCTAAATTGTTATATTCAGAAAGAGAGTGCTATAGTAATTTTCCAATGAAAAAAATGAAAATTAACAAAATTATTAAAGGCAATTAAATTATTACATGTAAAGTGGTTACTTTATGCCTAGTGAAGCATAAAGGAATGTGACCAAAGAAATCAATAAATCAAAAGATATTCTATTTTTTATGGGCAGGCTGTTTATTAAGGAGGCGACCACATATACAAGTTAGGCTATAGAAATGTTTGCAAATCAAACTTCATGTGATCTAAAAGGACCATGCATAATCTTGAAAATTGACACCTGTACAGTCAAGAAAGTCAATTTAAACATACATAGTCTAGATCATTCTAGAGTCATACAAACACCTGGGGCCACGTATCTGATTCAAAAGATATTCTACAAGAAGATAATCAGAACAAAATAAGAAGAGATAAAAACAGAAAAGAAAATAATGGCCAGTTGGAGATGAAGAGGATAAAATGAGAAGTTCAATGAATTATATAATTTGAGTTCTAAAGTAAAACAAGAGACCTATCCATAGAAGTATCACTGATCAACATAGGATGTATTAATTTCCACAAACCAATGAAAGACATTATGTTACAAATTAAGTTGATCCCGTGAGTTCAAAAAAGGTGAGAAAAGGAGATAAGGAAGAAGGGAAGAAAGCAAAAACTACAAAGTTCACAATTAAGTTAATCCTAGCAAACTTTCTCAAAAGTTAGATGATGCTAAGTGAAATGAACTCCATTTTATGGAAATGATTGTTATATCACAGTTGTAACTACTTTCAACATCCCATGTGTATCTGTAGTTTGTACTGTTGATGATGTTCTTGTATCACCTTCTTGGATTGTACCTACACTATCTCTGTAATCTTATCTGAGTATATTGGAAACTGTGTATACTGGTATTAGAATTAGGAAATTGAGAGGGAATACCAAAATTGAGAGACAAAGAGTAAATTAAGAGAAACAACAACAAAAGCAATACTTGCAAAACTGTATGGTGTAAGCGAACTGAACACCTCAGGGGGGGGATGGGGGAGGGGAGTGGGGGTATGAGGGACAGGGTAACAAATAGTACAAGAAATGTATCCAATGCCTAACGTATGAAACTGTAACCTCTCTGTACATCAGTTTTCTAATAAAAAATTTTAAAAAAAGTTAAAACAAAGACAATATTTTTTAAAAATCAGCCAGAGAAACATAGATTATTTTCAAAGGAGCCAAAATTCGAGTTAACAGCTGACTTCTCAACAGAAATAAGGAAATGCTTAGGCAATGAAAAGAAAAATTACTTATAAGATATAATTTTGGGCAAAAAAGTTCTACAATAAAAGTAAGCTACATAGTGAAAAACAAAACTTTGAGAATGCATAAGCAGCTGACATTCAGAAAAGTCAATGCAAAAGGAGGTGTTTTGTTTTGTTTTTTTTTAATTTGGGGAAAAGATGGCCCATGTAACAATTCAGAAATAAAGTAAGAATAAAGAGGCTCAAAATTGTGATATGTCTAAGTTCAAACAATAACCATCAAAATATAGTACCATTTTCCTTCATATTTAAAATGTATAATAAAAACACCAGACAACAATAGTATAAAATCAGAGGAATGACCTGATAAGTAGAATTAGAGTATTTTAAGTTTTTTTCTTTTTTCAGGGGTATGATAAATTATAGACATATTTTGGTTCTGAAATGTACATGTTATAATCTTCTAATGTAACTTCTAAAATATATCTACTGTATAATTATTAAGTAGAGAGGAAAACATAGGAGGTAAATACATCCAATTCAATAGAAGACAAGAAATGAGAGAATCTTAACACATTTTCCAGCTATACTTCTTACAAGTGATTAGTAACTAGAATATATACAGATGCTCCCAAGCTCAATATGCAAGAGTCAAATCAATAAATGAGCAAATGAAATGAACAGACAATTTTCAAAAGAAGAAGTACAAACCACCAATAAATACATGAAGGAAAGCTCTAATACCCGGCATAAAGGAAATCAAAATAAAACAGCATTGGGATTATGCATAAATACAGCCACAAGAGTCATCAACAAGAATATAGACAGTTAAAACTTGAGGATCTGTGGAAACAGGAGCCTTATAGATTGTTGATAGGAATATAAACTTGTGGAAGAACTATGGAAATCAATATGGGAGGTCCTGAAAACAACAACACACAACTAAACATAAAATACCATACATTGTAGTGGTACAACCCTGGTGTATTTATCTGGAATATCATAAATCAGGATATGAAAAAGGCACTTATTCACCTATGTTCTCTCACAACAGCCAAGCTATAAAAACTTTTGACAAAAGGATCAAGCAAACATGATGCATATATACCATAATGCATTATCACTAACACAAAAACATACAATTATGATATTTGCAAGGAAATAAAGGGATCTCAAAACCAGGGTATTAAGTGAAATACGTCAGGTTCAGAAGTACAATGATCATAGTAGGATAAAGGTCACTACTTTGTATATACTAATACTAAAATATAGCTACATACATAAGCATATAATGGAACAGATATACACACTCATTGAAAGCTATTGAATAGTTGGGGGTAGGGAGATGTGGAAAGTAAGAATGAAATTATAGGAAACATCTTTTAATAATTAATCAACCTGTTCCATTTCCATGTATTTTCGTTTTTGCTATATTCAACTCTACTTCATCCTCTTCATCTGTCCTCCTTTCTTTTCCCACTAATACACACTTCAGAAAAATTGATCAGGAGGGGTATAAGGGAGAGTGACATTGTTGGTGAGTTGATTCAGGATAAGTTGCTTGTACCTAGAATCACATAAAAAAGAATCTCCAGCTGGGTGCCAGTGGTTTACTCCTGTAATCCTAGCTACTTAGGAGGCTGGGATCGGAGGATCATTGTTCAAAGCCATCCCAGGCAGGACAGCCATGAGACACTTATATCCAATTAAACACCAAAAACCCAAAAGTGAAGCTGTGACTTAAATGGTAGAGTACTTGCTATGATCTAAAAAGCTCAGGCACAGAACACAGGTCCAGAGTTCAAGCCCCAGGACAGCACAAAAAGAAAAGAAGAGAAAAGAAAAACTCCACTGTACAAGTAATGGATTTTAATAAAATAAATAATGGAGAACTAAGGAAACAAATCAATATCAAACAGAAAAACAAAGACCTAAATACAGAGCAATTCATTCTTTGAAGAAAGACAAAAAGCTTTTTGAGGAAAGATAAAAGCTTATTGAAAATTCTAATTTGTGAATAAATTATGAAAATTATGCATTTAAAGTGAAAAAGTATATAAAGTTAAATATAAAATGGTGGAGAAATAGAATAAAGGCAAACAATAATATCAATTAAAGTATAAACATATCCAAATACTTCCGCGTTATGAAAGTACCACTGAACTACACCTCAAATCCCGCCCTTAAAACTCTTAGGCAAATATTAATCTTCCAAAATAAAAACACAATATTGTGGCTGTTGGCAAAAAAAAGGTCACAGTATTATTGCAGAAAGAACTCTTTTTTTTTTTTTTTTTGGCCAGTCCTGGGCCTTGGACTCAGGGCCTGAGCACTGTCCCTGGCTTCTTCCCGCTCAAGGCTAGCACTCTGCCTCTTGAGCCACAGCGCCGCTTCTGGCCGTTTTCTGTATGTGTGGTGCTGGGGAATCGAACCTAGGGCCTCGTGTATCCGAGGGCAGGCACTCTTGCCACTAGGCTATATCCCCAGCCCCCAGAAAGAACTCTTCAAGAGTTATAAATGTTTAAGTGTTTGTGGCTCATGTCTGTACTACTAGCTACTAAGGAGGCTGAGATTTTACGGATGATGGTTTAAAAAAGCTTAAGCAAAATAATAACAGTAATAAATAACAGCAATAAACTTCAAGAATCTTTCTCCATTTAACTTGAGGATATATATGGGATTAGGAAAGACAGGGGAGAATGATGGGAAGGGTGACATTGATTAAGATGCACTGTATACATAAACTGACACTTTGAATTGAAATGGAGGAGGAGGGGGAGGGGAGGGGGAGGGGAGGGGAGGGGGAGGAGGGGGAGGGGGAGGAGGAGGAGGGGGAGGGCAAAGGGAAGGAGAAAGAGAATGGAAGGAGGTGGAAGAATAGAATGGTTTGAGTGGTAGAGCTCCAGTCGTGATATAAAAAGCTGAGCTAGAGCATGAGGCCCTGACTTCAAGCCCCAGCACATGTACAAAACAGAAAGGAAGTAGAGGGCATTTTCTCCCCCTATGAATCTGTGCTGTCCATTAACTCATTTCAACGATGGGTAGAATAACAAATATGAAGCAAGCAGAATCCTGAGAAAACTCCAGTGCTCTGGAGTTTTGCTTTGGCATGCTGCTCTGCTCTTGGGGATCAGACCTGTGTTAGCATGGTAAATGAGATACAGGGCCAAGTTACCACAGTCACCCTGGTGAACATCCAATCAGCTGGAAGATATGGAAACATAAAGAAGAGACTGTTACACAGCCAAACTGAAATCCACCAGTAGACCCACCCAACAGCCTAGGTCAGATCAGCCAAACACATCCAGATCAGACTTCCTGAGACAATTTGTTGTGTACATAAACAATTATTACTTTAACTCATTACTGGTAGTTGTTACAGAAATGACTATAACCTTAGCTCAAACATAGAGAATTTTTTATATCAGTTAAACTTATATAGTAAGGGTCAATTTAAAACCTATGTCATTATTTGCTAAGTTAATGAAACACTGAAAATACATCTTCAAATTCACAAAAATACCCTATGTAGAATAAAAACCAAAGAGATTACTTCCCATTAGGAATCTGGCTCACTGAAATAGAAAATGAGATGAGAAGTTTAGTATCCAAAATAGAGAGAGAAGAAGAGAATTAAATAAATTAATAAATAAAACTAGAACGATGGCCAAACCAACTATGCAGCAAAAGACTATCTGCCTATTAAATTGTCTGGAATCAAATACAGAAGATTCAGGGTTTGAGAAAACATATGCCAAAGGAATTCACAGCCTGAATATTATGTAACCATTTGAAATGTCAAAGCACCATCAAATGCCCTCCAAACTCACATGAAGTAGATAGGGAGTGATGCCACAGAGAAACAACAAGCCCTATCACCCATGCGGGTCCATTTGGATGAAGATGAAGATAAAGACGTAAAATTAGGAACCTTGATAAAGGAAAGTGTAGGCCTCTGTAACATCATTGTTTAGATATCAAAACCCGAGGTAAAAATCACAGTCTTTTTGAAGAACATTTCCTATGCAAAAATTAGGGGCAATTTTCAATGTCTGTTTTGTAGAATTTAATATTCATATTTATCAATGTAAAAAATATACATTTTCAATTCTTCCCTTATTAAAATGAAAAAAAATTCCATTACTTTGATCTCATTCCATCAATGTATATTGGATACCTTTATGTTTTATAGTACTTGTTTTTAGTGCACACCTTGACCTGATGCACAGACATTTATGTTATGAAAAAATCCCGTACTTTGAGATGCAAATAACCACCAGTGTATTTTGTTTACCATGGGGATAATATATTCTTTTTATGCGAGATTTAATAAGCTAAGTGTTCACAGGAATAGACAACCTCTCGGACCATATTTCTTTTCTTTAATATCCTGTTCATTTCTTTTTTCAAGATTTTACTTACCTTACAGGTTGCCGCAAATCTCATGAGGAAGCAGAGCCCATTTTCCCATCCCAGGAATCTGTGTTAACCAGGTAACTGGTTGGCCATGCGATTTTTTTCTTGTTGTTCAGTAAGAAATGGTGTGACATTTCCATACAAAGCTTTAATAGTAATCATGTTTTACCAATTTTCCCCGCATCTCATCTTACTGGCTGCCTCCCATAAATTTTCAGGTAGTAGCTGCTCCAACAGAGTAATCAGCAAGTCCAAATGGAAGCTGAAATGCTGATTTGCCTGCCAATATGCGCTGGACATGAAGCACAAGTTAGAAATTGATCTTTGCTGATCCAATCACTGAGAAAGAGGGAATTTAGTTACCTTCACACAACCCAGCTAGTCTTGAGGTATCTAGATCCAAGTATGTATTAACAGTCAAGATGAAAAATAACTTTTTTTAGTAGCACACATCAGAATTCCTTATGATAAAGTCCACAAACATTGCAATGGCAAGAATAAATGCTACAAACATAATGTCAAGATAAAAAGACACCTTGAAGAATATATCCCAAACAATTCAACTTCCATGAAATATAAAGTAGGCAAAACTAAGTGCATTATGTGTTTGCGCATCAATGGACATAGGTAGGCAATATAAAAGAAATCGAAGTAATAATTAACTTGGTAGTCAAGTGACAGAGATTATTAAGAAAAGGGAATGACAACATTTATAATCTATTTCTTGATATAAATATTGGCTTCAAAGTTATTTTTGTGAATTCTTGGAGGACTGTGCATTTAGAAATAATTTGATAAAAATGGTTCTATTGGCTATGGAAAGCAAAGTTGTTCTAGTAATGATATCCTTAACATTAATACTTCATCATTCTACTAGGTCTTATAAATTCAGGCAAAATTAAGACTGTAGATGAGTCAGTAGTTTACATCTTTCACTTATGGACACAGAAAAAATGGAGAGGAAGAACAAATTCTTACCTGATCTGAAAATTACCAGTGATTTTCAAATGCTTTGACCCTTCAGTTATTGCTTTGAAGCTCTAAAATGGATGTAAGTAAGATGAATATAAAGTAACATTCCCAGTCAGTTTCTTTTAGTATATAACCAATAATTTTGAGCTATTAAATGAAGAAAAGGTCATCATTTGTTTTCTGCTATTGACTAGAAGAAATCGATAAAGTGATTTAAAAAAATTTTTTTACCCAACAATACTCACAGAATATTATTTATATTGACATGTCATTTATACCCATTAGATAATGAAAAACTTTGTCATGGAGAATCATGTCTATTGACAGGCTTCTTTTAAATTAAATCATAAAGAGATATTTTCAGGTGCACTAAAATCAAACTAACCTAGTCAAGTCTTTTTATACAATGACAGTCAACTTTATCAACAGACCCTCTTCCAAAATGAGTCCTATAACTTTCCCTTACAAAGTTACAACCTATTGGAGAAGACATATTTCTCTTCCAAGCTCCAGGAAATAAACCAACTACACTGTTTATTCAGACATACTTATTTCACAGATACATTCAACAGATTCACCTG
The DNA here is from genome assembly GCF_023159225.1 of Perognathus longimembris pacificus. Classification (NCBI taxonomy): domain Eukaryota; kingdom Metazoa; phylum Chordata; class Mammalia; order Rodentia; family Heteromyidae; genus Perognathus; species Perognathus longimembris. Next base: position 9,118,737 of record NC_063178.1, on the reverse strand, counting down.
CCAAATTCCCATTCCTTCATCTTTGCTATGTACACCAAACAAAACAGCCTACTCATTATTTCCTTGTGGAAGAAAATGACCTTAGAACTCATTAGCTCTTATTCACATTAACATATTTGGTTGTCCCAATGGAAGTTATTAAAAAGATAAATACTGAAGGGCTATGATTGGACAACTTTGGGCAGGGGTGAGTGAGAATACAAGCACTCATGGAAACTATGGTGTATTTGACAGAAATGATTGCAGAAAGAAAACCTTTGGAAGTCACTATCAGCTAGGCTGGTGAAATTTTGGACATTTGGATATTCTGTTTGTTGTTCATTACATATTTTATATTCTCTGTATTTGTGTAAAATTCCTATCTTATTTGAAAGACCAAACTTTTGAATAACTCCTTGTCAATTCTGACAATTTAATATATATTACAAAATATGAAAAATGAATTTTTCAGAAATAATTAAGGAATAGCTTCAAACCATAGAAAGAAAGAAGAAATAAATTTGAATGTTGTCATAACTTCAGAGATGATTACTACTTAGCTAACATCTATTAAAAACCTGGCAAGAGCCAGCTAGGTGAAAAAAATCATAGTGATTTTTTTCCTCACCTGTACAATTTAAAAAGAATATGACAAAATAAAGTTAGAACATTTAAAGTGTTTTCATAGTACTTATATTTGCATTATACACTGGGATTACATGCATATAATATACTTACATGTGAAAGCTTTATTTTGTAATTGCATTGGTATTTAACAGAAAGATATTAAAAATAAATACATATGGTATAATTATAAAATTCTGGCACACTTCTAAAACATTGAGTAAAGCCAAGGTGCAAAGTTTAAAAAATATATAAAATAATAATATGTACCTCCTTAAAACTAGCAATTGGCTCAGGGCAAGCAAAAAATTGTAAGCACAGGTTAAAGCTTGTTTGTGTCTGCTCATATAGGGCCTCTGAAATTCTTCCCAATGTCACTGCAATTAGATGGATTTTCTTGTGGGTCTCTAGCCCACGCTTGTCTTCTTGATGCAGCAATACATGTCATGCTCTGATATGTTCTTCTTTAATTGAAAAGAGATGAACTTCGGGCACCTCAATGCTAAATAAATAAATCCCAAGGAAAGGCTTGCATGCTGGAAACATGGAAAGAGAGTTGGAATGAACCAAATTTCCTCTTCTCTAATGAACTGTGACATTTAATTCATAATGGCAGAAATTGCAACTCAACTCCTTCTTAATCAGTGCGAAACTAAACCACAAATCACTCATCATCACTTTCTCTTCGATCCCCAAAACGATTTCTCCAAGAAAATAATGTAAAGAAGCTCACAGTGGGATAAGCTGGTTTATCCCATCTCCCGTGCTTTTTTTGTTTAGCACTGAGAAGAAGAATAGGAGTAAAATTATTCCTGAGGGAACGTTCAGTCCCTATTCTTTCTTAAGTGGTACTTGACTTTTTATGTGTGTGAGTGCACGTACAGGAGTGTGAGTAAGCAATGTTTTTTACAAGGCCTCCAAAGAAAGCAATGGCTGGCACAATGGCCATGCTGAAATAACCACCCAGCCTCTGGAAGCCACGTGTTTGCTACCTCTTTGTACAGTTCCGGAGCATGATGTTATTGCCAAGGTGACCACAGCAAGGGAGAAAGACGGCATCTCAGCAGCCTAGGCATTTTCTGCAAGGACTCGGCCATTCTCCCACATAGGAAAGACCTGCTATCAACATGAGTCTCCCTCCATCTTTCAAGGACAAAGGCCAACACAGCACCACTGCTGTTTCTCATCCAAGGCTCCTTCCTTCCAGGTTCTCATGGGAGTTGCTGCTGATGTCATTCTTGCCGAGTTCACTAAGGAAGTGCTCATGAAAATGGAAGGCGGAAACGCATTGCTCACCAGAACTGTTTCATTAAAAGGCAATAAAATAAAATAAAATAAAATAAAATAAAATAAAATAAATACATGACCTAAAATGAAGACAAGCAAGGGAAAGGGTGGGGTGGGAGGGGTGGGTGAGAATGATGAAAGGGTAACAGTGATCCAGAGGAATTGTATTCATAATCTCCACTGGTGAATGGCAATTCCTTTGTACAACTAGTTAAAGATAATAAACAATATTCAAGCGCTGGGAATATGGCCTAGTGGCCAGAGTGCTTGCCTCATGTACATGAAGCCCTGGGTTCAGTTCCCCAGCACCACAGATATAGAAAACAGCCAGAAATGGTGTTGTGGCTCAAGTGGCAGAGTGCTAGCCTTGAGCAAAAAGAAGCCAGGGACAGTGCTCAGGCCCTGAGTTCAAGGCCCAGGACTGGCAAAAATAATTCAAAACATTAAAAAGGAGAGAGAAAAAAAGAAGAAAGTGGAAGGCAGTGCTCCAAAGCACTGGGATAAACTTAAGGAATGCCGGGGAGGTTAGGTTTACAAAGGCCAGGTAAGCATCTGTCTAAGCTGGGGTAAGCAGAAGTGGAGAAAAGCAGCCAATAGGCTCTAAGGAAACCCTTGGCCCAGGGACAATTTTGGGACTATTGATGGTACTTGGACAAATATTTATTGTGTATTTAATAAAACCATGACAGTTTCTTGGTGGAAATAAGGAGTGCTGGTATATAAACCTATGACTTAAAATTTCACCAGAAGTAGTGCTTTTCCTCTCATTCATAGTGTATACTTGATAAATGGCCAGGACACATGGAAAAATTATAGCCAGCTGAAGATTAACATGTAACCACCTTATGGTTTTGAATATTCAAACTGTAAATGATCCTAATCTAATACCAAATGATTACTAATTACAGGCAAATTTAAATTATCTATACATTCCAACAGCAGTGAGAATATTATTTTACTAATATGGGTATGGCATGGCATACCCATAATCCCAGCTACTAAGGATTGGGAGAATTATGTCATAAGACCAGACTTGGGAGGAAAAAGTTAACAAGTAAACAAACAAGCTGGGCCCATGATGTGTGTCTGTTGCTACAGACATTATAAAGAATTATATCGCGTGTTCTTTGCAAACTAAGATTAGATCTGCCATATGACCCAGCAGTCCTATCACTGGTTTAGATCTAGAAGAAATGAGATCAGTATGTCAAAGAGACATCTGCACTTCCATGTTCATTAGAGCACTATCTAAAACACCCGCGGAATTGATACAACATATGTGCCCTTCACTGATGAATGAATAAAGAAACGACAGCGCATATACTGCTTGGGACTTTATATAGCCATAGAAAAATGGGACAGCCCTATCATTTGACACAGCATAGATGGAAATGGAGACTATTAGGTTAAGTGGGCATAAATAACTTGGTCAACGTTTAGCAGTTTATAAATAGAGTTATTTGGAATCGAAAGTCAGTCTGCATCTTTTAAAAAACGAACATCTCCTTTTCTCTTTGAAAGAGAGCCAAGACCTATTTCCACAGTTGTACTTAGAAACATTATTCAAAAAAAGTGTATTCATTAACATAAGATTGCAGGAAGCTAGAGACATCGTGGGTTGAACGGATAGAGATGAAATGCTTGGTTTCAGTCCACAGTGGAAGAGCCTGGGCTATCTAAGACTTGGGAACAGCGACAAGCATATTCCTTTCTAGCCTCTGCCTTTGAACACGAATCTCACACAACTGTTGTGGAGAGTAATCAACCCATTTATTCATCCACTCAGGGACAAATCTATACATTCTGGAAGTATTTTGGAGCAGATTCTGTGCTCTATACTGAGGATACACACATGAAAACCAAAAAAAAATCTTTCCTCACCTCAGAAGTACTTATAGTCTTTTGAACGAGAGGCACAAATACCTAGCTGAAGAAAATGGAAGAGTCTAAATAGTGAGTTATCTGGGGATTCGTTCCCTTGGTAGGAAGGTTGGCTTAGGCAATTTATTTTAACAAAAGACCTGATCAGATTTTAGTATTAATCTGGTCTATTTTACAAGTCAGAAGAGAACAAGAGAAAAACACCATCCAAACTCAACTATGTTAATTGAGCCATACCCTTAAGATTTTGATCCTCAGAAATGTCAGGAAATTAACCCCCAGAATTCTCACAGCAGCTCTCCAAGAAAGCTTGCTGCTTATTGGAAGAGTCAAAGAACAAATTAAGAACAGCCCCTTCACAGCAGCTGCTTCTTCTTCTTCTTCTTCTTCTTCTTCTTCTTCTTCTTCTTCTTCTTCTTCTTCTTCTTCTTCTTCTTCTTCTTCTTCTTCTTCTTCTTCTCTATCCTCCTCAATCTCATTAAGAATTTCCGTGTTTCTATGTTCTTCTGCAACTATCTAAAGCTGAGCTGGGGAAAAAAGTATAGAGAATTAAAAGTGTAGTAGTGCTGAGGAATCAAACCCAGGGCAGAGGATCACAGGAGCCCAATAGCTATACCCTTACAAACACATAAGATAATACTAAGTGAAATGAACTCCATGTTATGGAAACAATTGTTGTAACTACTTTCAACATGCCATATGTAATTGTAGCCTTTATTATTGATGATCTTCTTGTATCACCTTCCTGTGGTTGTACCTACAGTTTCTTTGTATCTTATGTGAGTATATTGGAAACCAGGTATACTGGTATTAGAACTAGGAAATTGGAAGGGAATACCAAAATCGAGAGACACCGGGTAAAAAAAGACAAACAACTACAAAAGCCGTACTTGCAAAACTGTTTGGTGTAAATGAACTGAACAACTCATGGGGGGAGGGGGGAAGGGAAATGGGGAGGGGGGAATGAGGGATGAGGTAACAAACAATACAAGAAATGTATCCAATGCCTAATGTATGAAACTGTAACCTCTCTGTAATTCAGTTTGATAATAAAAAATATATAAAAAAGTGTAGTAGTTGTTATGAGAACCATTTTGTTGTGCAATAAACTAGTAAATCATTTTAAATATTGTTAAACCCATATATTTAGGGATTAGTTTAAATGTCAATTAATATCTGTAAACATTTTGCTATTCTATCATCCATGAAGAATAAAGAAAATATACAGGTTTCCACAAAGGATGCCACTAAATAAATAACTATCCTGATTGAGAGACACAGGGTAAAAAAGGAGAAGTAACTACAAAAGCAATACTTGCAAAACTATTTGGTGTAAGTGAACTGAACACCTGGGGGGGGGAGGGAAAGGGAGGGAGGGAGGGGGGCATGAGGGACAAGGTAACAAACAGTACAAGAAATGCATCCAATGCCTAACGTATGAAACTGTAACCTCTCTGTACATCAGTTTGATAATAAAAATTTGAAAAATAAATAAATAAATAAATAAATAAATAAATAAATAAATAAATAACTATCCTGAGACTCAAAGGGAGTTGAATAAAGGCAATCCTGTAGGTTGTCTGGAGAATTTAAATGTCTGTGACCAGACCAAGAACTGTTAATATGAAATTTTTTTTCCAAACCCTCAGAGATTACTCTTTTCTGAGTTATGAAGTTCTTGTTAGGGAATGTAACAGCAATTTAGCATGCCCTACTAAGCCGGATAAAATGAATTTAACCATAGTCAGTTATATATGTATATAACATTGTTTAACATATAATTCTGTTTACAGGAGAGGAAATTTTCCACACAGAGGTTTAACATTCCTTAACCACAGGAAGACTGAAAACTTAATATAGAACTCTTTAGGAGATCTAAACTCATATTCATCATGCCTGCTTTGGTATAAGACAGTATGCTCATTTGGAATTTTGTTTACCTAGGACATTTAAGACTGTTCAGCTTGTTAGCATGGTAGGAAATCTTCTGATTTCAATTTAAAGTTGTTAGAAAATTATTTATGTAGATTTATGACTTTTTTCTTAAGAAACATAGGTTCAACTCAGGACCACATCATACTCATTCCACTTTCTCATTTGGCTAGTAGTCTCCCACTTGAGCAATGTCCCCAGCTCAGCTTTTTGTTATTTTGTAGATAAAGAGATGGAATCTTGTGGAATTTTCTGTCCATGCTGGCTTTGAACCTCTATTATCTACATCACAGCCTCCTGAATTTCAAGCACTATTAAATATTTAATAGAACAGATTTTTGTACTTAAAATTTTAATTGTACAGGTCTAAAAAGAATTACTTAAGTGATTTAGAAGTGTTATCACTTAGACTATTGAAGTACTTTAAGATAATTTTTACAACACTTGCTTTGTAAACGATATTTACTAAAGACTCGTAATAATTTAAGGTTTATAATGCATCAAAATTGGACTAATAGTCCAATTTTCTAGTTGGAATTTTCTAGTGTACAAATACAAATATAACAACAACATTTATAACCAGAAATAATTTTTCAAATATAATGTAATTATTAATGCATGACTTAAAGTATGTATTAATAGTAAAATAGAAGAGTAGCATTTTATGCACAGATATGCCTGTCTAATTTGTGCTTATATTATATGAACAGTGAAAATCAGCAACAGACTGTCTGGTGCACTAGCCTCCCATGTTGATGAACATTCTGTTTGAAATCTTATGAACTTGAAGTTGGACTGAATTTCTACCTCTGAGTTGCCCTTTGTCAGTGTAAGATGGTGGCAACAGAGTTAATTCTCTAAACACCCCATTCTTCTCTGCAAAGATTGATGTTTCCCTACTGTTAGAAATGTGTGAGCGGAACTCAGATAAAACACCAAACAGCAAGCCCCATAAATGGCCTTGGGACAATATTTAATTGAGCTATGACACTTCTTCCTATTAGTTTGATGATCCTAGATATTTTTATAGGTATTTGACTTAGACTTAGTAAGTGAATGCCCTGGCTAAATTCTTTAATGTCTTTAGTCTCAAGTTTCCTCAGTTGCAAAATTGATATTAATAATTGTTGTATTGTTGAAGTAATTGACTAAGTATAAATGGCATAATCATACAATTATTGAAGCAGAATTATTGATTTATTTAGTGTAGAAACTTGCAGTACCTTGAATTCTTTCTCTCCCTTAAGCATAGCACTTGACCCTCGGAATATTAATCTCCAGCAGAGAATCTACTGACATGATGCATTAGTCAGCATCGGCTCTGGTAATAATCAATCCTTGAACTTATTAGTGGCTTTTAATAAATAATGCCTGTCTAATTTGTGCTTATATTATATGAACAGTGGAAATCAGCAACAGACTGTCTGGTGCACTAGCCTCCCATGTTGATGAACATTCTATTTGAAATCTCATGAATTTCTCTGTTATTGGGAAGGAAAATTGATAAATCTAAAAAAGCTCTTCTTATTTCTGCATATTAAAAGTCATATCCCATTGACCACTGAATTGTACATGCTCTTATCCAAGTTAAACTGGATTAAGGGTTACAAATGTATTATGGGCATAGGATATTTGCAGACAAACTTAATGGCTATCACACTCTGTCCCATGCACAGAATGTCCCATGCCATACTCTGAATTAATGAGATAAGTTTCTAAAATTTGTTTCATCAATAAAGCTTACTAATAAAAATAATGGGTTTGTCATTAAGGTTATAGAGCCTTTAAGTTATCAAAAAATACCATAATTAAAATTTCAATGATCACTATGGATAAGAAAAAATTGCACTAAAGAAAAACAGTACAATTCACATAATAATAACCAATTTAAGAATTGTAAGCTGATCCTTTGGGATACAGCAAAGGCAGTACTCAAGAGGAAAATTTATAGCTTTGCTCACCTACATCAACAAATTAGAACAATCTCAATCCAACAATTTAATGATGAACCTGAAGATCCTTTCAAAAGAGCAACAAGTCAAACCCCAAGCCAATAGACAGTGGAAATAATTCAAATTAAATGAATTAGAGTCCAAGAAACCATAGAAAGAATCAACAAAACAGAGTTGGTTCTTCAAAAAAATGAACAGAATTGACAGACACATAGCAAATCTTACCAAAACACGAAGAGAGCACACCCAAATAAGCAAACTCAGAGATGTGGCTGGAAACATCACAACAGAAACAACCCATGTCCAGAATATTATAATTATAACCCATAAATATATATTATATATTTCACAAACATATATGAATCTGGAAGAAACACATGAATTTCTAGCAAATTCTGATATGCCCAAACTAAACTAAGAAGATTTAAACCAACTAAGCAGACCCATATCAAGTAATGAAATAGAAAGGTCAATAAGATATTTTCCATCCAAGAAAAGCCCAGGTCAGATGGATTCACAGCGAAATTCCACAAGGCCTTTGAAACAGAACTCACGCTAAGGAAATTGAAAGCAAAAATTCACTATTAAACACTTTCTATGAAGCCCGCATAACCCTCATTTCAAAACCAGACAGGGACTCATCAAAGAAAGAGAACTATAGACCCATTTCCTTGATGGACATCGATGCAAAACTTCTCAACAAATTCTGGCCAATCAACTTCAACAAGTCATCAAAAATAACTATACAGTATGATCAAACTGAATTCATTCCCGTGATGCAAAACTGGTCTAATATACACAAGTCAATTACGGTAATTTACCACATGAATAGGAGCAAGGACAGGAATCAAATTACATGGTTATTTACAGAGACATGGAAAAAGCACTTGACAAAGTCCAACACCCATTTATGATGAAAGTCTCAGAGAAACTAGGATTCCAGAGAACTTTCCTGAATATAATAAAGGCTGTGTATGAAAAACCCACAGCAAGCATTATTCTTAATGGTAAAAAGTTAAAGCCATTTCCTTGAAAATCAGGAGCAAGACAAGGATGTTTACTCTCTCCACTCCTCTTCAACATAGTACTAGAATTCCTAGCCAGAGCAATAAGGCAAGAGGAAGATATAAAGGGGATCCAAATAGGAAAAGATGAAGTTAAACTCTCTCTTTCTCTGCAGATGACATGATGCTGTACTTAAAGAACACCATAGACGCTACTTCTAAGTTACTTGAGCTGATCTAAACCTTGGCAAAATGGCAGGATATAAAAATACATCCTCAAAAATCAATGGTTTTTCTGTATGTCAACAATGTGAACAGCAAGGCTGAAATCAGGAAAGCAACTCCGTTTGCAATAGCCTAAAAATTATTTGGAATAAACTTAACCAAAGAAATGAAAGACAGCTATGATGAAAGCATTAAAAACCTGAAAAAGGAAATTAAAACAGAACTAAGGAAATGGGAAAACCTCCCATGCTCCTGAATTGGGAGGATCAACGTTTTGAAAATGGCAATATTGTCAAAAGCTATCTACAGAGTCAACGCAATACACACCGATATCTCAACATCATTCTTTAATGAAATAGAGGAAGCAATCCAAAAATTCATATGGCACAATAAAAGACCCCAAACAGCAAAAACAATCCGAAGCAGAAAGAACAGTGCTGGAGGAATGTCAATACCAAACTTCAAGCTGTATTACAAAGCTATAGTAATAAAAGCAGCTTGGTACTGGCACAAGAACAGGCCTGAGGACCAATGGAATAGAACTGAAGACCCAGAAATGAAACCCAGAAATGGCCATTTGATATTTGATAAAGGAGCTAAAAAATACAGTTGAAGAAAAACAGCCTCTTCAACAAATGGTGCTGGAAAATTGGTTAAACATCTGTAACAAACTAAATCTAGATGCTCATATATCACCCTGCACCAGAATCAAACCTGCACCAGGATCAGACCTTGGGGTAAAAGCAGATGCCCTGAAAACATTGCAGGAAGGAATAGGAGAAACACTTGGGATCCTTGGCACAGGTTGAAACTTTCTTAATACAGGCCTAGAAACAAAACAAATCAAACAAAATTTTGACAAATGAGATTGAATTAAACTGCAGAGCTTCTGCAGGACAAAGGCCATAGCTTGCAAGATAAAAAGAAAGCCCACAGATTGGGAGAAGATCTTCACTGACCATACAACAGAAAAAAGGCCTCATACCTAAAATATACATAGAACCCAAAAAATGACATTCCCCCAAAACAAAGCCTCAAAGAATAAACTGCTCCCTTAATAAATAGGCTAAAGATTTAAAGAGAGACTCCTTTGAAGAGGAAATGAGAATGGCCAAGAGACACATGAACAAGTGCTCTACATCAATGGTCATAAGAAAAATGCAAATCAAAACAACATTGAGGGGCTGGGAATATGGCCTAGTGGCAAGAGTGCTAGCCTCCTACACATGAAGCTCTTGGTTTGATTGCCCAGCACCACATATATGGAAAACGGCCAGAAGGGGCGCTGTGGCTCAGGTGGCACAGTGCTAGCCTTGAGCGGGAAGAAGCCAGGGAAGGTGCTCAGGCCCTGAGTCCAAGGCCCAGTATTGGCAAAAAAACAAAACAAAACAAAACAAAAACCAACATTGAGATTCCACCTCACCCAGTAAGAATGTCCATTACCAAGAAAACTAATAATAACAGATGCCAGCAGGGATGTGGCCAAAAGGTAGCCCTACTGCACTGTTGGTGGGACTGTAAACTTGTTTGACCACTCTGGAAGGCAATATGAGGTTCCTCAAAAGGCTAAGCATAGAGGTCCCCTACAACCCAACAACCCCACTTTTGGGTATATATCCAAAGGATTACATGCAAGACCACACTAAAGCTACCAGCACAACTACGTTCATTGCAGTACAATTTACCATTGCCAAAATATGGAACCAACGCAGATGTCCCTCAGTAGATGAATGGATCAAGAAAATGTGGTACATATACACAATGGAATTCTATGCTTCTATCAGAAAGAATGACATTGCCCCATTCGTAAGGAAATGGAAAGGCTTGGGAAAAAAAGTCATAAAAATTGAAGTGAGCCAGACCTCAAGAAACATTGATGCTATGGTTTCCCTCCTTTGTAATAATTAGTCATGTCTAGGTTAATCCTAGGAGTAGATCACAATAGCTCAATAGTGATGTACGTATGAACACATAACATGATGTTAAGCGAAATGAACTCCACGTTATGGAAATAAGTGGTTTGTCACTGTTGTTGTTATTTTCAACATGCCATATGAAATTATGCCTTATACTTTCGTTTTTCTTCTCCATGGTTTTACCCCTGATGTCATTCTAACTGATTTTGGTACCCTGGGTATTGTATATACATATATCAGAAGTAGGGGAGGGAAAGAGAACATCAAAATGGAGAAACAAAGGATAAAAGGTGAACCGATGCAACAATACTTAGAAGACAATATGCTGTAAACCAACTGTACATACAACTTAGTGTGGGGAGAGAATTAGAGAGGGGGAAGTTGGGAGAAAAATTAGGAAGGAGGTCACAAGTTTGATAAGAAATGTACGCACTGCCTTATGTGTGAATCTGTAACCCTTCTGTACATCATTTTGACAATAAATAAATAAATAGAGTTGTAAGTTGAGGTCTGTTAGATAAACATGGTATAGTGTTTGTCTAACATGAACCAGGTCATGGATTCAATCTCAGAACTGCAAATAAGGAAAAAAATGGTAGCTTCCTTTGCAGATTAGAAATGTATAAATTTCTTGGTTGAGTGTATGCATGTCTAAACTTACATAAAAATGTAATCATAGTATGTAATGTTTACTTATTTCATTCCATTTTACTAAGTAATATTGTAGAAAGGATAGTATTTCCCATTAATAGACTCTTTTACGATATTATATATAGATTCTCAATGGTTTAGTTTAAATATTTATACCTATCAATTAGGCTTCAGTAAACATCTTGGCAGAGACATTTTCCATGAAATAATAATTGATTCACTAAATTTGTAGACCTGGAGTTGCTGGATAAAAGTAAATTGTAAAGTGAGCCAAAAGAAAACAAAAGAAATCACTCCTTAATCATGACTCAGTTTTCTGTATTTTTTCACAAGATTTGTAAGTTTTAAGTTAGAGATAAAATTTTATTAAATCACTCCTAATTAAAAAAAAAACAGTTGTCAGATTTCAGATTTTCGATGTCATTACCCCTAAGTAAGGGAAATATGGTGAAACATTTGAAAGGCTAACTCAAAATATCTAATTCTGACAGCTGTGAAAATATTCTCTGTCAGGTTTCTCTACATAGATGAACTTCCCACCCAGTAACATAACTTGTCTGTTCTTTTAAAATTATATGTCTGCTGACTTGGGGAAAGCCAGTGGAGATGAAAATAACGCTCTGTGCCACCGCCCCTGTGAAGAACCTTGGTAATTCTTTGCACTTCTGCCTAGCAAGACCATTTATAAACAAGAGCACCTGCTTTATGGGTGGGATTAAGTACTGCAGTAAGAAAAACAAAACAAAACCGCTATGTGTTAAATGGAACATAGGGGCTATGCTAGCATACAATCACACCTTGGGAGATGTTTGGTTTGGGAGGGGATCAAATTTAAATTGGTGCTTGTCAGAAACTTTTGTTAGATTAAAACATGAAAGTGTAAGAAGACCTGGGGGAAACTGGAGTGGAAGTTATGGGAAGGCAATCTAGGTGACACTGATATAAAATATCCAATTATCTTTAACACATTAGCTATGAATAAATGTCCAAGTTTTCACACACTTGACTGAATTCTGATGAGACTCAGAGCGTCTCAGCACAGAGCAGGAATGGGCAGTAAGTCAAGCACATTGTTAATTCTTATCTCTGACTCTTTATCAAGAACCAATATGTCCCCCTCCAAACTCTAAAACTGTACTTTCTAATGCTCGGTCATGTGTCCCCTACTTCCCAAAGTTTTCTGAGAGGACAAAAATTACATAAAATTATGGAATAATTTTTAGAATTTTGGATAGTAGAAAAGTGGATAGATGTCATTTGCCATTACAGACAGTGGACCTTTTCGTATCCAGTTTGAAGATAAATAGGTCAAATCTGATGATGACCTAGAATAGCACACGCATTTATAAATAGCAATATTTAAATGCAGTGCATACACTATAAGGGCAAAAATATCAGAAAAGAAACATATTTTTTAAAAAACAGTGTTAGCTCATATCATCATTCTGGAATTCATACCAGTTACTTCTATAATGTGTGGAGAATTTTACACGGTGGATGGGAATTATTTAAGACGGTGGATAGTAATTATTTCAAGTATTTTATTTTTCACACATGAACATGATTCTAAACACATAATTAAAAAGTTCTATTGGATCTGGGCACTAGTGTCTAATGCCTTCTCAGGAGGCTGAGATCTGAGGATCACAGTTTGAAGCCAGCCCAAGTAGGAAAGTCTGTGAGACTCTTATCTTCAATCAACCACTAAAAGGCCAGAGTGGAGTTGTAGCTAAAGTTCAAGTCGTAGCAAGTAAGATTTGAGCAAAAATATTCAGGAATGGTCTCCACACCCTGAGTTCACACCTCAGGACTGCGACATACATACACACATATATGCACATGTATATACACATGCATAAACACACACAAACACACAGTCTTACAATTGCTTTTCACGTTCATGTAACCAAAGGTCTGGATGAATGTCTGATTCAGGAAATTAGTCTGAGAGACTTCTACTTTTTCCTTTCTAAGCAAATTCCATTATAAAAGTAGCAGAAAAGAGAGACATTTAAGATATTAGGAAGGAAAAAATAACTGTCAGCGAATAGCTATTTAAAAAGTTTACTGGAAGAGGAAGAACCAATAGGATTGTGGGGACTTGAAATGCAAAAGAAATAAAAACAATGGAAACTAAACACCACCATGACTAAACCAAGCAGGTAGAGGCCGCATCTGATGGGAGGTGATATAATGTGTGGGTCATGAGATCAAGGAAGGGGCATACAAGGTCCTTATCAGAGAAAAGGCTACTCCATTAGTTACTTGAACACCAACATTGTGAGCCCAAATCAAGCAACTGAGATAACTGAGACCCTACCAAGTGCCTGACAGGTGAGCGGTGATAGCATGGATTATAGGATGCCCGGGGCAAGGAGATGATTCCTGGTACAGGTGTCTAGTGTGAGGTGAATGCCCCCAGATTTCCTCATGGTATCCAAAACAGCATGGGTTTCTTAAATTCATGAATTATTTTATTTCTGGAATTACCCATTTTATTTATTTACTTATTTATTTTCAGGGGGTGGAGGAGGAGGGCAAGGATTGGAAATAAGGTATTACCCTGACGTCCACCCTGGCCTCTGAAACTCATGATCTTTCTTCCTCTGCCTCCTGAGAGTGCTTGGACTCGAGGTGTCCTCTACATGACCGATTGGTTTAATATGTTTGGGCTATAGTGATCCGCAGGTAAATGGAACTGGAAATGGAGACCAGAAGCAAGCAGATGATGACCATTTATCTCCAGTGCAACAGATTTCCGGGGGCACAACCTGCCATGCTTATTTCCTGTCACCAAAGATAACGGCAAAGCACCACAGTATAAGAACTGTCACTTTCCAGGCCCATGACAGATCCAGGTCTGAAGCCACATCCCAGAACCCCAGCCTACTTGTTTCACTCCAAAAGGCAAGGGCAAGGGCAATGTCAATGAAACTAGGCAGATGAAAGGTTTGGTTTTTGTGTGTGGGACTTGAACTCATGGCTTGAGTGCTATCCCTGAGCCTCTCTCTTTGTGCTCAAAGCTAATGCTCTACCACTCGAGCCACAGTGCCTCCTCTGGTTTTTGAGTGGTTAATTGGAGATGAGAGTCTCATAGAGACTTTTCTGTCCAGGCTGGCTTTGAACCTCAATCGTCAGATCTCAACCTCCAAAGTAGTTTGGGTAACAGGTGTGAGCCACTGGCACCGAATTCAGATGGGAGTTTTAAATACAAGCTAGCACCTTGCAATTTGTGACATCAGTGAAAACTAGAGTTTCTTATTTTGATGTACATTGTTAGTATACATCTCACCAAATTATTTTCATCTCCCTGTCAAATATTATCTTTCCCTACCAATTAACCCAAGTTGATATAATTTAATCGTTTAACCTGGATCTCTAGCTTTATACTGGGGGAAAAATGAAACATGACTCAGACAGATAAACCACTCAGAGCTGCATGAAAGGGTTTGTAGATAATTTGAAGAAAAATGGTATCATGCTTGCATTTCTAGGGAGGCTAGTTGAAGCCATATTAGGCAGAAAAATAACTTTTCTACTGTCTCTCGTGGGTAGTTAAAATTATGAAATAGGAGGTGAATAGACAGTGACATCATAAACATTAACGATAAAAGTTAACCCAAAAGGTAGGAAGGGGAAAAAACATCTAAGGAAACAGGGAAAAACTAACCATTGAAATGGGAAATTTTGAAAGACATTACAAGAAGCATTTAGAAAATTTTGTAAATGTGTGTAAAAACCTAGAAAATAGGGATAATTTTTATTACTATGTGACATAATGCTAAAGCACAAATATAACCATAGCTTGCGCAACTGCTTATTTCTTTAGATTTTATTTTAGCATGAGCCCTGTGTTTGTTTATATTTAGTTACGTAGTGAGACAATAAGCATGTTTCTTGCCAAACAATATGACCACCACTCATTTTGTCTCACTTTGGCCCACCCGACTCCCCTCCCCCGCAAATTGTCAAGTTCATTTCCAACACAGTGTCTAGTGAGTATCACTGTTTCATTGGTTCATCCTTTGCCCTTTTTCTCATCATTTGGTTAGTACCCTTCCCTTCCCCTAATCAGATAAATGTGCATATAAGACACAGGGTACCAAATTCAAAAACAGTGATCACAGGGGAAAAACCAAAGGAAAAAAAATGAACCAAAAGAAGAAATAACTTCATGAAGTACATTAAAAACAACAACAAAGAAACAACAACAAAAACCTCTCTTGTTTCATTTCACTTAGCATCATCTTATATGATCATAAGTACATATCTATTGAGCGATTGTGATCCTCTGCTAGGACTATCCTAGACATATACTACTTATTACAAATGAAGGAAACCATAGAGCATATGTTTCTTTGTGTCTGGCTTATTTCACTTAATGTGACTTTTTTTCCTCAAATATTTCCATTTCCTTCTGAATGGAAGCTCCATTCATCTACTGAGGGCATCTGGGTTGGTTCCATATCTTAGCTATGGTAAATATTCACAGCTGCTTCTTTAAGTTCAAATTTCTGTTGCTTGCAAATTATCTAGAGAGCTGGATAATTACTATTATGCCTTCCTTCACCCATTCCCCACCCACATACCTGTCTTTTCCTCTCTGTCTCTCCCAGGCTACTTGAATGTCTGTCTCAGGGTCCACTTGATTGCAAGCACCCAAATGATTGTTTGCCAATCTCCAAGGGAAGCCAGTTCAAGCTTTTCCTCTCCTGAAGCTCTTCTTTCTCCAAGCTGGAATTATTGATAGCCAGGGTACATTATGAGCAGAGGGTCACCAGAGGTGCTGGCCACCTGCGAGAGGACTGTAATTCCACCAAGTAGGTTTATCTGAGTTAAAAAATAAATACTATACAAGCCAGGGAATTCATGAAAAACAACAGAAAGAAGTTCAGGGGCAACAGAAGCGCACAGTAATGTCTTATCACTTTCTTTCGCGAAATAATATCATCTGTTTTTCAAAATCACTTCAGCTTTTTCCCACTCCTCCATAATGGTTCACTGAAGAAATAACTACATTGAGTCCCATCAAAGATAAAAAGCTTGCCAGAGTTGCCCTGTTCTTGCCCTCCTGATTTCATTTTGTAATATTATATTTTTGTTCTAATTAAGTAGAATCCCAAAATAAGACATTCTTAGATGAGGCTATGGGAACAAGTTTAGTTCATTAATCTTTTTCATTTCTTTTTTTTTCTATCAGATCAGTTACTAACAGGGACCTAAACAAAAATAACATTACTTAGAAATGAGGAAGGCATTCTGCCCCTTTCAACTACATAATGAGACCACCCTTTAGAGTTAGTTTTCATTTCCCAATGCAAAAATCCTGCAGGAGCCTTTATTTTGTGGAATGCTATCAGAAGGAAAGTCGGAATGTATATATTAGTTTGCATTCTTGAAGCCATTCCCATTGTCCTGCAGGAAACAGTGGGAACTACAGCCACATCCACGTTAATAAAGCAAGAAAAATAAAGTAAGAAAATTCCCTTCGCCCTAATACATACAAATGGTTATGGTCTCTCTAATCCTCCTATTGTTTTTAGTTTCTTCTTTATCTATTAGACTCTCTACTCATTGGAAAAAAACCCTTAACTTCTTCCCTCTGACAGTTTTGCACAATCAGTTCATGTTTTCATGCCATGTATTTATCCTCATAATATTTAAATGACAGATTTCTTGTTTTCTTTTAAACTAGATTATGTGATGAGCATATTTCAAAGACTCTTATTATATTTTCCACAATTGTTATGTACAGAAGTCTTCAGGACTCAGTGGATGCTTTTAAATCTAATTATATCAAGCTTATACAAAGTAAAGCATATATTGGAGTTGATTTGCTCTAAGTGAGATAGTTTTGCTTTTTCAAACATAGTTCATATTTAGAAATGAAGACAGATGTTATCAAATCTGTAAGTACAAAAGCTTAGGAATAACCGTGCACATTTTCAGCTTCAGATCTAATGGACATGATCTTTTCTTAGAAAAATCCTCTGAAAAATGTTGTTTTTTGAAAAAATGTTTTCAATATGACTTACCTGTTTCTGATATTCACTAATCCCATTTTAGTTTTTATTTTATTTGATTCAGTGTGCAACAATACTCAAATTGTTATTATTTTATTTAAGTTTGAGACAAAAGGTGATTGACTGTGTTTGTTTATATTTAGCCTCTATTTGGCAATCATTACGGGTTGTATTTTTCTATATGAATATCATACACATTTGAGAAATAAAGCTGTGCATATATCAACTTTCTTTCTCTGTTCTTAAATGTCTCATTACATAATTGCCTCACCAGCCAATCTTTCTTATCCAAATTGAGGCTTTTCATACCATTTCTTGTTATAGAAAGCCACAAAACCAACAACTTTTACTTTGTGATACTCAGTCTTGCTCTGCTGAAAATTCTGTGGTTTTTGTTTATTTGTTGGTTTTGTTTTGCTTTGCCAGTCCTGGGGCTTGGACTCAGGTCCTAGCACTGTCCCTGGCTTCTTTTTGCTCAAGGCTTGAGCCACAGCACCACTTCTGGCTTTTACAGTTTCTGTGGTGCTAAGGAATCAAACCCAGGGCTTCATACATACAAGGCAAGTACTATACCATTAAGCCATATTCCCAGCCCTCTGCTGAAAATTCTAACCTATTAATTTGGTGATCTGTTTCTTTATAGGTCAATTTCCATAATGGCTAAACTTTATACCTATTATTTCTTAGTGTAAGAGTATTGTTAACCTTGGCCTCTTTCTCCAGGGACCCAATATTGCCTCTTAACTTGTACACACTGGTGTCTCTAACTGCTCTGATGCCATGTGGATTTTCAGGTCCCTATTCTGGGTAATCCTACATTTTCATCAAGGTGTCTGCTGTGGGAGACAAAGAACCCTTCACTCCTGTCTCCCTCCCTGTCCTTCCACTCCCTCTCTCCATACAACTTATCACATTTTAGTGG
Organism: Perognathus longimembris pacificus; assembly: GCF_023159225.1. Classification (NCBI taxonomy): domain Eukaryota; kingdom Metazoa; phylum Chordata; class Mammalia; order Rodentia; family Heteromyidae; genus Perognathus; species Perognathus longimembris. The sequence goes on along the minus strand of NC_063178.1, from coordinate 9,100,341 downwards.
TCAGCTCATCACCTTAATTCTGAGTTCCTGCTACAATACCCTTCCCTGAAATCATCTATCTTGATATCTGTCTCCATTTCTTCAGCATTACCTTCTTCAGATTAAGAACTGAACATATTCGTTGCTATGCTTCCAACATTTAGCCAACAGGTGTTCAATATACATTTGCAGAATTGAAATCATCCACATTAATTTTGGCTCTCTGGAAAGCTTGAATAAAATAAAGTATAAGTTAAAGGGGTATAGGGTGCTGCGCAATAGAAAACCGTTCCAGGGATGATATGTCATCATGGTTCTCGGGATTACTTAAAGTGTACAGAAATCCATAATGCTTTGCGAGAGCCATTGTAAAAAGTGACACCTGTTTTTTCAATTCATTACTCATTAATTCCTTCATTGTTTAAATAAAACCTTGAGGAGATGCATAAGCTTGAAAAATCTGTTTGGATTCAGAGGCACACTGGTTTAAACTTGTCCCTAATATATTTTTAGATCTTATGCTTGTGGAATAGTTCAGTGGAATTGTTGGTTGTCGGAACGATATTCACTATGACAACACTTGGAGTCTGATGCTTCCAGGTAAGCAGGAGATAACCACTTCTTGTTCCTTTTCCTTTCCCGTAAGCTTTACTTTGATAATGCTCTATGAATTGAAGTGTTTTTTAAGCTATATTTTAAGTCTTTACATGAAATTGTAATGGGCATTGTGGCCCTGGTTAGGTAGTCAAGAAAGGATTATTACATCAAATATCCAAAATTTCTTCAGGAGTATATTAAAAAAAACAAATATTAATTCACCTTAGAAGAAAAACAAGGAAGTAACACTGGAAACATTTGAAGGAAAGAAAATCTTGTTACTATGTTACAGTCAGATATTTTATGCAACGTATTCTGATATAAGATGAAACATTAGGTACCTTTTATGACTTTCCTGCCTGGGCTGGCTTTGAACTGTGATCCTCAGATCTCAGTCTCCTGAGTAGCTAGGATTTTAGGCCTGAACCACCGGTGCTCAGTTTTTTCATTATGTTTTCATATTTATACAAAAAATATGCAATGTATATATGACTGTAAGTTTTAAACGTATATCTAATCAACATTTTCATATATATTTTAGTAATTCAATGTTGATTTAATAACTTTTAAGTAAGGGTCCAGTTTTCTGGATCAAATGACTAAATTCAAAAGAAAAAATAAAACTACGGCTAACATGAATCATCAAAATTTTTAAAAAATCATGTTAATAATAAAATTCAGAAACAACAGTCCAAGAGTCTTCCCTTGTAGGCTAAGTTAGAAAAAGAGAGGGTAGATTTACTTTCAGATGCGAAATGGCTTAGCATGATGCAAAATGAAAATTAAAAACATCTGAGACATCAATCCATATTTAATGAAAGATATGGGTAACCGGGTTCACAGTATAGTCGTAAATATGCAATGCATAAATTAGAAATAAAATGAAAGAACACCAAACTCCAAGACAGACCTGACATTCGATGCATATCTGTAAAAACGGAGAGAGGTAAATTGAGGAGCTGGGTGGGGTTGTGAGACTCTGGGGAGAAGGATGACGGGTGACATTGATGAAGATGCATCGCATTCACAAGCTGTCAGGTTGAACTGAAACCCCTTTGTACACTACTTAAAGATGAACAAAAAGAACAGACAAATCTATCCTTTTGAACCTTTTTATGGGAGATACTGAAGGAGTTGTTGGAGAGTCAATGAAGAAAAAGGGAACGATTCCCCTTTTCCAGTATATAACTTGTGCATTATGGCCTGCCTTTCTGTTATCTGACATACATTACTGTTATTTATTCTTTCCGCTTCCTATGTCCTTTTCCTTTACTTTCACACAGCTAGGGTATGTCTTGCAGATGCACAATAAAAGATAACATCACAAGAAAAAATTGACTAATGGCGATGCTACCAATTCCCACCACAGCCCTGAATGTGCCCTAATCTTGGGCAGCTTGAAGGGCAGAATGATGCTGTTAGGATATCCAGCTTGCTGGGAATCTACAGCTCAGATCAGGACACTTGTAGACATCATTTACTTCCCTTAATGGCATCTTGCTGGCAAGAACACATAGCCACAGGGGTGCCTAAAATGACACTCCTGTTTGAAGTCAGCCAGGGCAGAAAAGTCCCTGAGATTCTTATCACCACTAAAGTACACTAAGAAAGCTGGAAGTGGAGCTGTGGCTCAAAGTGATAGAGCACGAGCCTTGAGCTTGAGCAAATATACGCAGGAACAGTGTGTCCACGCCCTGAGTTCAAGCACCAGGACTGGTGCCAAAAAGAGAAAAAATCCAAAGCCTGTGACTAGTGTCCTTCTGTTAATAACCAGATACACAGGTAGTAAGAACTTTGTGCATGGAAATTGCTGATGCTCCTTAAAAGTGTGCTGTGGTCAATAACTTAAAGGACAAAAATTCACACACTTAAGTCCTTGTATATTATCTTTCTATTCACATTTTACTGGCTGTTAGGATTCAAAGAATCTGATTCATACAGTTTAATTACCTATAGCCTAATAATTTATGGCAATCACATTCTTCTCTGTTTTACTTACAAGTGCTAGAAAATTATGTAAGTATATAATGAAGCTGAACTTTCTTTCTTTCATTTTCTTTTCTTTCTTTTTTTTTCTTTTTTCTTTTTCTTTTCTTCTTCTTTTTTTTTTGGTCAGTCTTAGGGCTTGAACTCTGGGCCAGAGTGCTATCACTAAGTTCTTCAGCTTAAGGCTAGCACTCTACCACTTCAGCCACAGTGCCACTTCTGGTTTTCTGGTGGTTAATTAGAGATTATAGAGTCTCACAGACTTTCCTGATCAGGCTGGCTTTGAACCACAATCTTCATATCTCAGCCTCCTGAGTAGCTAGGATTAAAGGTATGAGTGCTCAGCACCCAGCTCTGAAGCTGGAATTTTATTGTGGAGGAAAGGTACAAATATTGACTTACAAAAACAGTACGTGTGTGAACGTATGCTATTTGATACATTGTGCTAGTTTGGGAATGTGGGTTTGTTTGTTTGCATTTTACACATAATACTACTTTCATTTAAGCCACTGGATCCTTTTTAGTGGAATGACTTCCTGTTCTATATTTTCTTCTTTGCCAAAGGATGGACCATTTTAAAAAAGGCAAGCAATATATACATTGTGTAAGATATGTACATTTCATATGTGAATAAAATATTTCCCTTGCTATTTATGTTTTAGCTGGCAAAGAACCCAGGATGACAGGCTCTAGTTAGTGTTAAAATAGCATAGTATAGAAATCATTTTTTTACCTGCTTGAACCATATTGTAGAATAAGGATCCCACATAAACACTTCATGGAAATGTTATAACTCAAGTTGACACACAATGACTCATATAAAAGCAACTCAAGCATGGATGAACTGATCTTGAATTCAGAAGTCTGATTTCTGCTACAGACAGCCAGGGTGGCAGTCATGTCTGTGATAATAATGGCACAAGGCAGATAGAAGCTATTTTTAAAAGAACTTCCTGGGGACCAGAGGGTAATTCCCAAGGGTAGAAAAAATATTGCATTTTCCTCTTCACTTTGTAAGTGTGGCTCTGGCTTTCTTGGCCCTGTACACTTTTAAAGCAAAGCCACGATTAGTAAAATGTGCTAAAGAAAATGATAGAAAATATGCAGCCTTACTATTCTGCATAGAGCTTCATCCGTGAGTCTACATTGAATGTCTGAGCAGCTGTAAGTGGCACAAAGAAAACCTAATACATAGGAGAAAATGTTGCTAATTACCCTTCATCTATTGGCATTGGAATCAGCCAATAATCTGGAAGATGATTGCCCCTGACAACCATTCAAGTTATAAATAACGTATCATTGATTGGAAACACAATCACAAAACTGTGACATTGAATCATCAATTCACAATATAAATTATTTGTTCACTCATTGCTTTGGGCCATTTGATTCATTTGTCTTCAAACATGGGTTAAGACCTGGGTTAATATTCTCTAAAAGGAATAAAAGCATATCTCCAAACAAGAAGAAGAAAAGGAAAACTAAAAAGAAATACTTCAACTTCATCTAAACTATCTTGACTTCAGGTAAGTTGAATTTTGAGTTGTCTAATTACTTTAAGAACAATGTTAGGTAAAGGTTAACAATGTCAGTCAGAAGAAGAGTCAGGCATTAAACAGAGTTATTTTATCTAAAAAATCTGCTTTCTACAGGAGTTGGATGTACTATAGAATGATAGGAGAGAAAGGCAGGCAGACAGACAGACAGATAGACAGATAGACAAATAGAGAATACAGCACACCCAGACCGTCCATCTTCTGAAGTTGTATTACTTATCTATTCTGCTTTTACTTGTCTTGGAAAGTAAGAACTTTTTCTTGGGTTCTTTTCATTATCACAAGTTCAAACATGAACGAATAATAAATACTTATTGCATATTTTCATGTTCTCTTTCAAAGTAGGTTTTAATTAACACATCAAACATATACTGACTTGACTTTTTTTAAGTCAGTATTACTTCATAGCTCCTGTCTTGGTTCTCATCACCCTTACACAGTTTCTTGAAAGACTGTATCCAATTCATTTCCATCAATTACTTGTTCCTTTGGCCTTCTTCAATCTACCACAATTGAGTTTGTGTCCCAAACAAAAATCTAGTTATTGGATTGCCAAACATAATTATTGTTTTTACATTCTGAAATATAAGCAAGGGATCACTAGTAAACACTGCTGATCATTTACTTTATATTTATCTTCCAGTTCTTCTTTCTGTACATTTTATATGCATATGTATGGTACATCTAGACCAGATTATTTTTCATCCCTTAATATACCTTCTGTAGTTCCTCTCTGGGGGCATTTCTGTGTGGATTCTCTGATGATGCATATTGCTTATCTGTTCATGACCAACATCGAAGGTCTCAGTACTCATTATAAATGTTTCAGTTGATGAGACAGAGGTAATGCATTCGAAAACAATTTAGAGACTGCCATGTTAGTGACAAAATAATTTGGCAAATTTCTTTCCCTCGACAAAAATATGGATACCCATATTCTTGCATTCCAGCTCCCCTGCTTTGTTGACTGTCACGTTGTGAAGAAAACTTGCATGAATGATTGGTACGGTCATTAATTCTTTGATATATGTACAACTATATGAGACTTTTGCTCTCTGCTGTGTGGCATGGAATTGGTTTACAACATGTATTGCTGTCATCCCATCTTACTTATATAATCAAGTGTTTTCTCTAAAGTCTGTGTTCACTGAGCACATTTATTACGGTTATTTTACCAAGACATGGGAGTGGAAAGAACGCCCAGCCATTCCCTCGCTCTAATTCGCTCTCTTCTTCATGCTACATGGCTGGCCACCTCTTCTAGGATCCTGTGTACTTGTCTTTGCTTTCTTTTCCCATACTGACTTAATGTACTGAGAGCCTATGGTGGGGGTCTCCATGGTGAAGAGGATTCTGTTAGATGTCTTTCCTGAAGTAATAACTCACATTGAGTATGTCCAATGCAGTAATTATAAATTTCTCAAAAGATATATCAGCTGAAGCTGTCCCATGGTCTCTGTTTCTTCCTAAAGCACATCAAGAAGGGCCTCCCAGCCCTTCCTCACACATGCTGCCCCCTCTGCTAGCACTTTGTTTTGTTTAACCCATCATTCTCCATGATTTTCTTTGGCCCAACAAAATACTGCCCCCATTTTCAAATCTTCAGCCTTGTTAGTTTTACTTCAGACCGTGTCGTGTCTATCTTCATTAAGAAAATAAACCTTTAACTCGCATCCACCTACATCAAAATACAAGTTCCTTGGTCTTGCATTCCAGCATTTGCATTATCTGACATTCAGCTATTTTTTTTTTGAGAAATACCAGCTCCTCTGTGCACTCAGCCCAAACACTTTAGCTATCGAATATACTTGTACATTCTCAAATATACAGAACTTTATGTGTGTCAGGTTCGATCCCTCTGATTGAAATGTTTTGTGTTTTCTCTTCACAAAATTACTTCCTAAGCTCACTCTACAATGTACCTTTTGGGACAGTTTTCCATCAGTCTGAATCCTTTCTCTGGACAGAGGTGGCTTGTGTTGAGTACTTAACAAGAGGCTGTTCCACCAGCATTGCCTATGTCCTGTCATGGTCTAATTGTCAGGTTATTTACTTCCTCCTCCTCCTCGAGGCTTGGAGCTCCTTCAGTACAGAATGGAACCTCTCATCTTTGCTCTCAAGCACTGATCAGCTTCCATCCCAGCAATGAGAGTTAGAAAAATTTTAATGGATAAAAGGATCAAGCAGAATGTGACCAACATATCTGGATGTCAGTAAAAATGAAATAGATACCAAAGAAGGCTAGCCAGCCAGTAACACAACTATAGTAAGACATGGAGGTTTTCCTGGAGTATAGAAATTGCTCTTGTGGTGTGACTCATAGATCTGCAGAAGCTGGAATGCAGCCGCAGACAGATTCAGACTTTTTAGGATGTCAGGAGATCAAAGGAAAAAGTTACTTGTCTTCAGAGATAGTGAAACTCATATTCCAGATTCTAGGAATGGGGATCTCGATTACCCTTCTAACCTTACATGTTTACAGAAGTTACCATCACCAAGGTGGATCCACTGAGCTTTTTGCTCAGCGCTCCTCTACCAAAATTGACTATCTATCACTATAAACACAGTTCTTCATCTTCTACTTCAGTTTTCTACATAACTGCATTGACTGCGAAGAAGCATGATTCAGTTTTCTAAATGGATATAAAGACGTCATCATGTAGAATTATTGGAAAAGTCAACAGATTCTGCAGAAAGGAATGGCTGGCTTCTCTGATAACTCACTGGACCCACACACTTGAAGAAATTTGTCAGCCTGATGCAAAGGCCAGGAAAGCATACAGTACAATGAAAAAAATTCTCACTCTGCCCCCAAATCTGAAGAGATAAAGAAGGTTACTGATGATGCTATGTTTCGAGCACAGCATGCTAGGCATTGTGAAGACAAGAATGACATAGAAAAATAGCTGTTACTTTCATCACTTTTTGTTTACTTGATCTCATGATGTCACACATTGAGATTTTATGGGGGGAAATAACATTAAAATGTTATAACAAGTGATGATAGTGGTGTTGAAAATCAGAAACTTAATGACTGTAGGATTGTCTCCTAGGTGTTGTCCTCCATCCTACAAATTCCACTGAGAACGAGATACCAGGATACCAGTGACTCTGGCTCTGGAAAAATCTTAATGAGATTTGTTTTCTCCTTTCTCAGGGCTGTGCCAGAATTCTGCAGAATTAGAGAAGCAAACAATACTGAGAGTTTATAAGCAAGCTGACTTATTCACACTGAACACCAAACAGAAAAGTCCCAAATGAGGGCCTGTTTCTTTTCCTAGGCATAATGGGAATTATTTAATTCAAAGTTGGAATAAAAAGTTGAAAGTGTATTTCCTATGAAGTCTGCAGTCATCGTTGCCAATATGATTGCTATTTGCACAATGAATGTGAAACTTCCTGTATAGAGGTTACCATGAATATAACAAACAAAACTTGGATTAAAATACTCCTTTAGTTTAACCTTTATTTAATTTTTAACACAATTTGGGGTTGTTTGTCTCTAAGGTCTGAGAGAGAAAGCCAATGATTTTCTTCCACTGAAACTCTTGGAAAGGTCTTTAGTAAGTGTTTAACTTTCCAGTATGCTATAAATTAAAATTAACTCTGGGGAGTCCTGTGGAAAGTGTCCTTAAATCATAGAGATGTTACCACATGATTGGATCTGCTTGTTTATTTAGGTCTTAAATTTCTATGAGACATCACTCTTGGAAAATGTCAGTGTATTGATTGTCTTCCAAAAATGTTACTATCCCCTCTTATTAGACCCTTTCTAGGAGGCAATGAAAATTTATCTTATCTGATGTGACATTCAGAACAACAGCCTAGAAACTGAAGAGAAAAACAAAATCCAAGAGCTATTTAAACTTAAGGTATATGACCTCCCTAATCTTCTCAGTTCTGCGGCTGCACAGATTAATTGTAGAGCTGTAGGTAAAAATTTGCAAAAGATCCAAGCACTTGTCTCTTACAAAGACTTAGAAGAAAATGCAGCAGAATCCAGTAAATGATATAGGAAAGCAAGAAAAAGACAGGAGTTATGGCTCAGTCCAATATTGTTGAAACTGAATGGAGAGGAAAGCTTGGAAGGAAAGAATCTTACAGAATGAGCAAAAACTTCATTGGGATCCATCGAATGAACAATTCAGGAAGAACTGTGTGATTTCTGTATGCATATTGTTCTTTCGGTATGGAAAGTTTAGGCCTAAGTAACTTTTTCTTCATTGCTTTAGATCTGCCAATACAGTCCTGTGGCCTCATTAATTTTCCTTTGTGTAACTGTTACCATATTAAAAGGGTGATCCAAAGGTGTTTAGCAGGCTTTATGCAATGCTCAGCATGCGACATTGTGGGAATGGATCTGCATACCGCTGAGTAAAAGTTTGACTCAAAGCCACATTGAAGTCATCCAGAAATGGACAGTGACAGATATTTTCAGCTTGCTGTCACCTATTTTCCTTCTGCTTTCTTGCTATCATCAAGTATAGCACCTCTGACTTTAAAGTGTTTTACAAATGGTAACTCGCTTTATCTTCACACCTTTCCTGTGAAATACAGTGGTGATGAGAAAACCTGCTATCTTCTGAGAGGCAGGTGAGGGGAAAGAAAAATACAGATAACTGCTTATTGCTCTAGTGAGGATGAGAGGGGAAAATTATGACAGGATTCTTAGTCTCAGACTTAATTATTTCACAACCCCCGCCCACTCCCTTACTTCATTTTATTACTTTGCAATAAAATTCCTTCACTATGGTGCCCGTGTATAAATCTCATCAACTTCTCCCATTAAAAAAAAATTAACCTTACTAATTCTCCATGCCAGAAAAGGCATATTTCTACAAACTGTAAACTGGAAGATCTTCAGATTCTAATTCAATCAAGGCAATGGCTTCTATGCTTCTATTGAAACCCTCCAATGGTATCTCAAGTCCTGGCATAGTTTCGTTGGATATAGTCTTGAAGAAAATCACAATGAGATAAGATAAAATGTATAATTAGTCACACACACACACACACACACACACACACACACACACACACTGCATGAGCTTTTGAAAGTCCCGCTTATTGTAAGTAATCATATCTCTAGAGGGCTGTTTATTATGGAATCAAACATAATCATTCTTTATTCTTTGATTCTCTAAATGGCAGCTACTAAGTATTGAGAGGCTCATACACCACAGAGCCTTCTCAGTTCATGGACACCAAAGGAAATGTGTGACAACTGAGCCCAGTTTTGATTCTGAAGGGCTTAGTAACACTGTATTGCATTTATCCACATTATCAGGCTACTTACAAGACTGATAGGTATGCTGAATTACAAAATGATAAAGGACTGGTTTCTGAAGTGTGGGAAATAACTTGCTCTTCTTAGCCTCTTAAAGTCTCCATGCTATTCACTAAATGGACATCCAACGAATACAAAGTACAGTGACTGAGTACTATATCGACCTGGCTTTGGCTTCCTTTCTGGTTAGATTGCTCACTAGATGTGGAAAAAATAATCACATCCTATATCAGTTTCCCAAATAGACCCTGAAAGGTTCTCTACCCCCGGAAGGTTAGGGCCTGTACTCTTATCCCTTTAAAAAATGATGCTAATAATGACGTTAAAACTTGTTATGAACTTAGAGTATGCCTAAATACCTACTAAGTCAAATTAGCCTAAGTATTTGTTGAACTTAAAGATGGAATAAGCCTAAAAACAACTGAGAATTGAGTCTGAGAATTAGTTCTGGGTTACTAGCACACATACACGCATGTTTTTTAAAACACTTTACCAAGCAATAGGCAAATAAGCACAAATTCTCCTTAGTGTACTCAAAATGCATGAGAGGGAGTGATGCCAGTCAAGTGGAGTTAATCAGGGAACGTGAAAGATAAATCATTTTTTCATAAATATTATGTATCTGATGAACCTAGCCTTGAGGGTACTCCATCATTTTTAATAAAGACAAATTACATTTCATTTTTGGCGAGTTAACAAGTTTTAATACTAACAGCAAGAGCAAACATATGCTCCACTAAACAGTATATTGAAACCAGCAACTTCGGCAAGTTCTCTTAACTTTGCTTCTTCTATAACTTACCATCATCATCATTTTCAGTCCCTTTCCCAATATGAAATTCAATACTTAAAACTCTATAGTCGTGGATGCACAAGTTCTTCAGATTTATAAAAATCCCTAGATAGTTTTACTTTTCTTATTGTCAGTATCAGCAAACGATTATAAATTTTTCCTTGTATTTCTTATATTTGAGGTTTGTCTTCATGTTTTCAGCTTAGCAAATAGGTTTTTGGGTTGTTTTTTTTTTTTCTTTTTTGATACTGGGGATCAAACCTAGGGCACTGCACTTGCTAGGCAAGTGCTTTGCCACTGAGTTACATCCCAGCCCTACCAAATAGTTTTGTTCTGACCTACCTATACTTTCATTTGGAGATTTAAACTGAAAATAATTTCTTTAAGAACAGCCTCTCAGATCGATGATACAATACTCTGTTCATCTCTCCTGTGTTTCATTTTTATAATTTTTATTGCTTTGTCATCAAGTGCACTAGTGTTTTGTCCTCAGGAATTTTATTTGCCTTTCGTTCATCTTACCTGGATTTTCTGACTCCATACTTGTCACTACTTTAGAAACTTTGAATCCTTTTACCATATTGAAATTTAAATACTCAGTTTTTTCTCTAGCTTCTTAAGAATATATAATAATGCTTTTGTAATAAATTTTAAATGATACATTCATAATAATTTTAGCAACATGCTTTGAAACTAAATATTTTATTCAGTGATTTTTATTTTCATTTTGGGTTGTTGTTTGTGAGTTCTTTCCTTGCATGATCCTTTGGATATGAGGACAGATATCAGTTCTCCTTGATTGTTAGATATTTTTGAGTTCCTAAAATTTTGAGCTTTGTTCTGGGTTGTGATTAAGTTACCTGGAAAATGTGTTCTGTTAATCTTTTCTTAGGTTGCAGCAGAACATCCAATCTGATAATTGAGAGCTAATTTTCCTCATTTCTGAGGTAAAAATCTTTCTTAGTACTCTACCTAATGCCCCATTGGTTATGAGAATTTCTACTTCAGCTATGGAAATTGAAACTATTCATGTGATACCTGTGGATAATGCCCTTAAATGATTATATTTTCATATTGCCACACAGTAAGACTTTCAAGATATAACTGAAGATTTGAAAAGAATGTCTCTGTAGAAATCCAGAGTTCTTTCCCTGATAACTTTGTCCCCCAGTGATCTGTGGTTTATCTCTTGCCATTTTGACCTCTCTGAACTTCCAGATTTTTCTGTTCAACTCTCAGGCCATCAGACTCTGTCTTCCTACTTCATGAGTTTAATAAGCCAAGATCCGCTATCTAGGCAATAAATAAAGGAAAATATTGTGCTCTTCCAATTTATTACCATTCTATTAGAATTAAGGTTATCATCTTGTTATGTCTAAAGTATTGAAAACAGAATTTTTCATTGTTTCAAGGAAAAGTGCCTATCCCTCCATCTTGATTAGAAAAGAAAGTCCATGTTACTTTTTTGTGACATTGATCAAGACGTAGTATGTTCATAAACTCCTTTGTTAAAGGCAACTCCTTTTTACATTTAAGGATTTTTTTCCAAAAAATTGAAAAAACAGAAGAATATATTACCATAACTATCTGTTTTCTCCTCATCTTTCCCTATTAAAAATAGGCTGAGAAAAAAATGGTGTAGACTTTAAAGAAAGAAAATACGACATGATTGTTTCAGGTGTTATCAAGGAAGCTAAGGACAAAAGAAGGCCCACATCAAGAATAGAGCTAGTGCCATGGAAAATACTGAACAAAAGAGACTTCTTGAGAGGCTGGACTTTTAGAATCTGCTATGACTCAGTAACTACAATGCCTCTCCTCTGTCTGGAGACTATTTATTGAGCTTATTTTACTTTTGTTTTGATATTTCAAGTATATGATGATGAGAAGAGGTATTTTCTTTGACAAAAAAATAATGTTTATTCCCAAAATTATCCCTCCCTATGAACATTAATAATAATCAGATATCTTCATTCTTTTTTTTTTTTTTTTTGCCAGTCCTGGGCCTTGGACTCAGGGCCTGAGCACTGTCCCTGGCTTCTTCCCGCTCAAGGCTAGCACTCTGCCACTTGAGCCACAGCGCCACTTCTGGCCGTTTTCTGTATATGTGGTGCTGGGGAATCGAACCCAGGGCCTCATGTATACGAGGCAAGCTCTCTCGCCACTAGGCCATATCCCCAGCCCCATGATATCTTCATTCTTAAGAACAGGAGCAGAAGAATAAAAGAAAATATCAGGCCAAAGCCAGACCCAAACCTAGTAGGACAAATGCTACATCTCGAAGTCCCATATCCAACATCAGGACTCACAACATCATGATTTGACTTCCTATAGATTTGGCCTGGGCTGCCTCGGTGATCTGGTCATTTGCAGACATCGACACACAGCCATATGAACACCAAGAGCACGTGAGCCAAGAAGTATAAACATTCAGTAAGAATATAGGATTACAAGTAAATACACAGAATGAGCTCAAATAAAATAAAGCTAACCAGCTAAAATGGGTCATGTAGCTACACTTTGGGGATGGCTTCCATTTCCTGACTACAGATGTTCCACCTTCTGGGCAAGGCCGACCTCCTTGGAGTGTTCACAATAGTCCAGCCTCCACCCTCATGCTTCGCCCTCTAAGCAGGTGCTTACAGGGAGACTGACCTGCTATCCATTCCTGTTCCTCATGCCTCCCTTTGAGCATTCTTTACATTAGTTACATAACTGTCCCTGCCAACTTCCCCTCTCCAACAGGAACATGTTATAAAGAAGCTTGTTCTAACTCCTGTGTCTGGGGGAACAAGGTCCAGATGCTGCCACTGGCGACAGCCTTCAACTGGCATTGAGCATAACATGGAAAAAGACATAGAGCATGCATAGCTTTGTGTTTTCTGGTCTTTCTCTGTCTTCTTATCAAGCCACTAGGATTCAACAATGGAAACTTTATTCCTGAGTATTTAATTCTATATACTTGTAAAAGATCCTGTCTCCAAACATTATCATCAGATTAACTTTCTATCCATTCTTTCATTTTATTAAAAAAAATTTTTTTTAGTTTTTAGTTTGAGTAAAGCCTCTACTTCTTTTGGCTCTACTTTTTTGAGATAGGGTCATATTATTTTTTTGGGCAATCTTAAATGCTGATCATCTTATTTTCTGCTTCCTGCAGTAGCTACAATGACAGGACTGTAGCAGGGGTCTCATGACTAGAGAGTGTTACATAACTTCTTTGCAGGGCTGGATTCCTGATCTCCTCCTGTTATGAAAATAGGATTCAAGGCACTGCACCTGACTAAATCTCCAATCACTTAATGCCTCAGAGTTGAGACTAAATTTGAACCCAGGAAGAAGTCTTCCATAATGTAGAGACCGACATTATTCTCAAGCAAAATTCTTCTCTGCCCCTGTGCAACTCGATCTAAACAGATGTGATGCAGAGTTTGGTTATAAAGATATGGAGGCAGCTACCTTCAAAGCTCCATGTCCTAAAGAATCATTATGGAAAGCAAGATGTGGGGTGAGAGTGGGATGTGGACCCTGAAATCGCCTCTGGGTATGAGCTCTCACTGTGTAGATTATAAACATCTCTCACTTTCCTTCTGAGTGCTTAGTAGGATGTGTGTATGTGTCACAACAAAAAAAGAGAGACAGGTAGAAAGATGCGAGAGAGAAAGAGAGAGAGAGAGAGAGAGAGAGAGAGAGAGAGAGAGAGAGAGAGAGAGAGACGAGGTGGATGTTGACTATGGACATTTTTTTCTTAGACAGGATATTGCCTAAAAGCACCAAAGGACTTTTTTTGTAAACTAACTACTCAGCATTTTACATATCTCCAGGACAACTACTCTCTGAAGGGGTGCTGCACTGTGCCCAAAGTTTTACTTCTTTTCTCCCCTCTCTGTCATTGAAGCTTTCATAATTAGGCCACTTGGTGCCCAAGAGAAGAATGATTCCTTCTACTGAGTCATATATTTTCTTTTAATAAGAAATATTTCCTGAACTTCCAGGGTTACCCAGAAAGACTTACTCAAATTTGTAGCCAAGGGCTAGTCATAATTCCACTATTTATTGAAAAGAAAACAACAGTAATGTTTTGGTTTTAATTATCCAACGATAGAGGCTATTATGGTAAGAACTTATTTTTACTCAGAAAGCAAGAACAGAAATGAGATGGCTGCTCTTTTTTATAAGCAAGAACAGAAATGAGATGGCTGCTCTTTTTATAAGCAAATTTGAGCTGTTAGCAAACAGTAAATAACAAATGATGGTCTAAAGGTATAGAAGAAAGTGGTAAACATTGGGTATCCTTTGTTTTGGTATTAGGGAGTGAACTGATGGGTCTCATGTAAGTTTAGTAAATGTGAAAAAATGTGTGTGGAGGGGTCATGATGATGGTAATTACCATAACTTTGTCATTGTAGAAAATAAATGGAGAATACAGATGGTTGGATTGAGGTAAAGTTTGTGATTGCAGAGGAATAAATTACACGCACAAATATAGTAGGTAGATAGTAGCTACTGCTTAGAGGTTGATGAACATTCCAGGCAAAGGAGACAGTCTTTAATCAAAGTGGGAAGACAAGTCATGAGTATCATTCTTCTTACCCAACTCTGATTACAAATCCTGTTGACAGTCTTTCCCAGAAATATTTACACTCAAACCAACTTGCATGCCTCCAGAGCCTCAACCACTGAGATGTAAGACTAGAACGTTCCCACTGCAACAGTCTAATTAAGAATCATCTCCTGCACAAAGTCTGCCACTGCCTTTCCAATATGTACCAGTATTCTTATGTGGAGTTTGCAACTTTCATATGGATACCATTGATCAATAGAATTTTCCAGCTTAAAAGTGACCAGGTCTTTTCAAAGGGTCACTTTAAGTATGGTAAGGTAGTTGATTCTGAGTGTTCAGGGAAGGGAATCCAGTATTACCAGTGCTTGCTCCTCCATAAGCAAGAGAGGCTAGTCAGGGCGATTGTAAGAGACTGATTGTCTTGTGGTAGCTAAGAGCCATGGAGTTAAAGAACATAATTAAAGTCAGAGCCCTGGCCCTTATTAAGTCTTCATGTTCAGAGCCAAGTCCATCTTCTTCTACTGAGTGTCTGAGACTTTGCCTAATTCTCAATCCTTTTCCTGTTCGGGCAAGGAAAACAGAGGACAGATGTAACTAGCTATAATTCATAAACTTGCTAAAAGTGTTTTAACTGTGAGATCACACTCATCCAAAAGAGACAGCATATGTTCATTGTGGGTTTTTTTCCCCAGGATTGGAGATGTTGCCTTGGGGCCTGTTGTTATTTCTATCTTTTCTACATGCATAATGAATTGGGATTCTTTTCTTTATCATGATTTTTAATAAGCGACAGTGTTAACGAGCACTTAATCTGGATGAACCATGCTAGAAGGCAAGGGAAATTGAAATGTCCTATAAATTATTGAAAATGGCCTATGGAAAACTTGATTTATTAAGCTCTTTTGCTGTCTGGAAAGTCAGAACCTGCTTAGTATCTATTTCTTTTGAAATATCACCTACTCATCTAGGTTCATTAGTATAGTTAACTCTCTGACTAAATGACACCCACCCACCTCATCCAAATACAGTACCTTCCTTTTTTTGTTGTTGTTGTTGATCATGGAACTTGAACTTAGGGCCTTGTCACTGTCCGTAAGCTCTTTTGCTCAAGACTAGCACTCTACCACTTTGAGCCACAGTGCCACTTCTGGTTTTTGAGTGGTTAATTGGAGATAAGAGTCTCACGAGGACTTTTCTGCCCAGGCTGACTTGGAACCTCAACCCTCAGATTTCATCCTCCTGAGTATCTAGGACTATATTTGCAAGCATTCCAATAAGATTAATATGTGAGACAAAGGGAGAATCAATTCAGTAGTGAAACCGACTAGATATGTTAGAAATGAGCTACACAACTTGGGGGGAAGGTAAGCTGGGAGGGAAAAAATGGACAGAATGAAGGAGGAGCTAATACTACTCAAAAGGAAATGTACTCATTACCTGATTTATGTAACTGTAACCCCCTCTGTACATCACCTTTGCGATAAAATTAAAAAATATATAAACAAGATTAATACTATTATTTTTACTTTGAATAATATTTGCAAATGTATTATATTTTTGTCCACATTACAACTCTGTGTGGAGATATTATTTTAACTTGGTTATCATCCTACTCTAGTTTAAGCTGACATTTTAGTGTCACATAGATATATTACTTCTTAAATGGTATTATATTTGTTTATTTTGGGAAGTTTCATTTCTCTGAGCTTAATTTTCATCATCTGTAGATGTGTAATTGTATTTACAAGATGTAATTATATATCTATATATAATGTATCATGACTGAGAAAGGAATGATATTTGTGGGATAAAATAGCATGTAAAGTCCCTACAAATGAGATAGTTATATAATTTACAGGAGGCTGTAGGGATTCATTTGGGACATCTTCATGGTCTGTGTTGAAAGCCCAACAACTTTAAAACTTACAGGAAAGCTGAAGCTTTTAAATATTTGCATTGGACTGTTAACAGGCAGGGCACAAGGCAAAATAAACTAAAATACTCCTGCAGACTCAAGCTGTGTCTCTTTGTAGGGAAAAGAAAATTCCATCATCTTAAGATATCATCAGCACAAGGCACCATAATTCCACAGATTATCAAGTGCCTATAAATAAAATATAGCCAAATACTATGAAAATGGGCACAAATGCTATGAATCACAAAAAAATACCAATGAAAGCTTTCAGAGTTTATTAATGTTAACAAATAGATGCCTCCAGGCAAAAGTAGACACAGAGTGTTATCTTTCCAGATTCTTCTGAGCACCAAAGAGAATAAGAACAGTTATAGATATTAAGGAAACAATGCTGAATATTGAGGGTTTGAGATTCTCTCTATGTACAGTTTATCTTTTATAATCATGTCTGTTGCAAGGAGAAGAGCATAGCAAATACAGTGAATGTACTTACAGACTTTTGTTAATACCGTGGGTATAACTTAGAGATGTTCTGGCATTGAGTATCAGAGTCATTATACCATTTGCAAGATGGAAAAAGTACTGTAGCAGTCAGAATGATCAAAACATCTACTACCATCAGTTTAAAAGAATGGAACATGGAGTTCATACAAGCTGGTTTATTTTAGAAAGCAGCAGTCACAATTGATATTAGTCAAGATGAACATCCATGTCAAGATGATCTATATCATTTCTGAAGATAAATGGTTAAATGGTTGTCTTTGAGCATTCTAGTTCTACAGCCTGAAACCAGAAGACTGTCGTAGCTTAATGAAGGATGGAAAAACCCATTGTCCCTGCAATCGCAAAATATTGCTAAGAATAGCAGTCTATAGGAAGTTAAAATAGGAATCCCATCACATATTTTAAGCCAACACAAACTAGAATATATACTTATGAACATGCAAGTAGATTGGTAAGGAAACAGTGTATTTCTCTTCCACTTTTCTCCTCTCAGTTAAAGTATGGAAGACCAGAAGTTGAACTAAAGGAAAAGCATGAGATCTCTGACACAGATAGAATTCAACTCATGGATCTTCTTTGTTTTACAATGAGATCATGGTTTGTCTTACAAAATGAGCATAATCTCCTTAATTATGAAGGAAGACAGGGGCCTCTTGTTGTTAATTCTCTGTTCTTTACATAGCAGGCATACAACACAAATGGTAGCTTTTTCATTCTGAGTTCCAGAATGGTTTAAGTTGAGAACTCCAGCGTGAGTTCACATTAACTCTCTACCTTTCAATTCTGAATGGATATTACCGTAATGATGCAGTGAGAATCAAGGCCACTAGGATCATCTTCAATTACAATAAAGCAAGAGGTGTTGCTGACCTAACTTCTTTTTATGAACCTTGATGATTTGATTCCACTTCTGAATTAAGTGTTCTCTTTTTGTCCCTTTAGAAAACACCCACAGTTTAAGAATTCACTTGTAGTTTAATGATATGGTTTCATTTACAGAAATTGGGGTATCTTTCAGAAGAAACTGGCACTTCTACATAATTACTGTTAGAAATAATGACTTAAAATGAAGTATTCCAAGGTCAAAATGATTTTTTGGCAAGTGTCCTTCAGCTTAGCATTAACAACTCCCCAGAACAAATCAATCCTTTCAATTACCTGGGGGTGCTTCTAGGTAACCTGTTTATTTGAAAGGATTGAACCCAATCAGAACATTACTTTAAGTTACATGGACTATAGATACTTCAGACAAAATAGAAGTTTAGTAACACTTCCACAGTTTATGAGCGGATATGTTTTCAGCTGTATTACTCAAAGAGGAAAATACCAGGAAGCTTCAATTACCCATTTGTTGTTTCCTTGATATGAACTCCTCATTTCTGTAGGAAAAAGTCTTGGCCTTGTTCCCTAACATCATTGTAATGTCTCCTCCATGTTTGGGTGAATTCTTCAGGCATGTTTGACCCTTTGCCATTGGTAAAGATTGGCATAGATTTTGCTTATTGGTCACACAGACAATTGCATTCTACCTATAAAACATTCTACATGTTATTTTCCAGTAATATTCAGGAGAAAACATCTTTATGTTAGTTCATCTTTAGATATTTTAAATCTTACCAACAGCTGAAATTAAACCATCAAAAATATGTTACATGTATGAATGCACTGAAATGACATTCATCTTCATGTCACTGGGCAAGTAATACATCTTCCTCTGACCCTTTTCAGGAGATGTTGGCTATTAGAACACAACAGTCATTTAAGGTTATATTTTATCACTTAGCTCTCTGTTTTAAGAAGAGATTAAATCCTCTGTATAATTTATACATATTTCTCCACTGGACAAAGTAAGATATATAACATGATATTTTCTTCCTTGCTTTGCTTATTAAAATACAAAAATAGACTTAAAGTCTACTTTATAATTTTAGTTGAAAAATCTACTATAAATTCACATGAACTTTCTGACTTGCAGTATAAAATAGATGTAACCTTACTGATACCTTGAGAATCAAGGTCAGAGGGTTGATTTATTAATGTACTAGTTAATAATTACCACTTGCAACATAAGGAGTGATGTGTTTCTGATCTAAGTTATTTTCATAATATTCTATGGCATACTTTTGTCTACTAATCTTCAGTCTATTTTTATTTTTCTCAATTTCCCAATATTTAATTAAAAAACATTCTTTTAGTTCCTGGTAACATATAAATTTTTTTGTTTGCTTGCTTTGGTTTTATCAGACAGGGTTTATTTATGTTGCCAAGATTGGCCTTGCACATGTAACATTTTTGTCTCAGTCATATGAAGATTTTACAGAAATAGATGCTATCAAAATAAGCTCCAAGATATAGAAAGAATAGGTTATTTTTTGTTTTTTTTATATTTGTTTTTAATGTACTGTTTTTACTTTTTTTAAAAATTTTGTTTATCCCCTCTTATCACTGTTTTTTTGTTGTTTGTTTTTTAATTTTGGTACTTTGATATATATATGTGTGTGTGTATATATATATATATATATATATATATATATATATGTTATTCTGATTTGGAGAAAGGGAGGAGAACCACAGAAAGGGAGAGACAAAGGATAAAGGGTGAACCAATGCAACAACAATACTGGAAAGATGTTATGTTGGAAATGAAATTTACAATTTGGGGGGGAGGAGAGTTGAGGGGAGAAAATGAGGGAGGGGGTAACACTGTTCAACAAGAATTGTACTGATTTCCTTACTTATGTAACTGTAATCCCTCTTTATATCATCTTTGTGATAAAATTTAAAAAAATAAGACTCCATAGGAAATTGAGATATCTGGGAGAAAATAAAACTATTCAAGGAAAGAAAATTTGAACCCTTAAAAAAGAGTTTACAGGAAATAAAACAGAAGCCATGTTGATATAAGTCTCTGGTATCTTTCAAGAGCCAAAGCTGGGATATCTAGTTGACTGGGAGATGCCATTACTGTCCATGAGGAGACTATGCTTTTTATGGATAAGGTTCTTGCCCTATCTTTCTTCTTTCCCAAAGCATAATAGGTTGTTAGCATAGGTTGGCTGCCTACTGCATTTTCTCTCTCCTTTGTCTTCACATGAGGTTCTTCCAATACATGCTCTGAACATCTCATGTTCCATTTAGTGCCTACTCCTTGGGAGATCTTAACGAAGGAGAAGCCTATCAAGAGTGATCTAACCAAAAACACATTAACGTGGTTTGGAAATTAGTTTATTGCTGCTGCCAGGGTAACAAAGAGAACACTATTTAACCAACCCTTTGTGCATGCATAGTTCCAAAAATAAGTAGTCTGTTTGCTAAAGATTTCATAAGTAATAATCAGGAGTTCAGAAAAAATATCCTTGCAGAATATGTGACTCAGGCACAAAATGATTCAGGTATTTGGTAGATACATGGGAACAAATACTGAAAGAACATGGAAATTGGCAGGTTGTTGGTAAATGGTATAGTGCCTAAAGAAGAAAAGCAATAATATATAATATTTTTATTGTTATTGTAAAGGTGATGTAGAAAGGCATAATAGTTAAAATGGTCAGGTAATGAATAAATTTACTGTACCATTTTCCCTTGTTTTCTCCTAGTTTTTCCCTCCTGACCCTCTCCCCCACAAGTTGTACAGTTCATTTTCGATATAATGTCTATAATGCAATATTTGATCAACTTTTTTATTTCCTCTCCCTCCTTTATTTCCTTCTTTGCAGCCATTACCTACCCTCTTTGTCATCCTTCTTCAGCTAAATCTTCAATAACGTTAGACTTCTCTCATCCATAGTTTTCTCTGGAAAACGACTCCTCTCCATACCTCCTCTGCTTAACAATCTCAATTCGTTTTTTCTCCAGTTGATAGAGAAGTGTTAGCATCATGGTTAACATCTATTTCAAGGCTAATAGGAAAGTCAGAGGGGCCTTTTAATAGTTGGAAAGAGGCCCTTAGGTTCTTAGCAAATGACCTTAACTAAGTAGTAACCCCCTAGAGACCTTAGGCAAGACGGTTCGACAACTCTAAAGTCAGAGTGTTGGTTATGAAAACAACCATAATCTAAATATAAAAGCCTGCCTAAAATAGGCTAATTGGAGTGGAAATTTTTGAGACTTTCAATTATAGAGAAGTGACTCATCTCTTTACAGTGGAAGCTAGCATTTCCCCTCCTTTGAATCAATAAGGATGAAATCTTCCTTACTAGCCATGTCTGACCATAGCTAGCTCACATGAGTAAGTCGCAACCCTTAGCAACTACCACACTTGTGCCAGTGCTAATGCTATAGCTGCACCGACATTACACTTATAGCTACCCAAGGTTTCCATATCTCCCACAGAAGGAGAGGACAGCTTGGGATTGGCTGAGGGATGGTGTGGCCAAGTATATATGTGTGCAAGTGAATGTGGCAATGTAAAAATGAACCTTGGCTCCATTGTTGCCACATTCAGAGTCACGATTAGAAATAGTAAAAGTGCCAAAGGACATTTAGCAGCAGGTGAAATTTTAGCAGTGTATAGGCCATTAGATTTATGGGGAATATGATTTTGCATAATTATTTTAGCAGTCACACAGCTGAATGACAGGGGGCCTATTGGAAAAGCATGATGATTCCAGAGGCAGGTGGGAGTTGAGTAAGCAGAGCTGGAGAGTCACATGGGGCCTGATTAGGAGTATATGTCATGCTGACAAACACCTAAGGGTATACATCATGGAAATGATGCCACCAAGCAGAAGAGGGGTTTGTCCAGTTACCATTAGTCCACCTTCATCATGGAACACCCTGGAAGTGGGACTCCAGACAAACGAAAGGTCAATGGAGAAGAGTTGGAGTCTGTTTATAGATCTATCAGCACCAATCATTTCCTCCCAAGACCTACCAGCTTCTTCCACGCTTCCGCCTCCACTCTCCTTTCCGAGCATAGACCAATGAGAAGCCTTTCACATAACACTGTTTTTAATATGTTAACCAATCACCTAAACTCAAAAAGACCATATTGGAAGAGCCAGAAATTATTCCTTATAATGACTTGATTTGATTTCCTCTTTTCCACATCTCAGAATCCAGAGGTATGAAGAAGGATGGCATATAGCACAGTTACAGAATCCCACAGGACGTGGCACTAGCAAGGAAAGCAAATTCACACTGAAGGATGTGCGTAACGAGATGTCCACAAGGATGCAAGATGTCTGCTGTGTATATTACATAGCACATGAGCCACAGCTTTCAAAATTCTTTCATATTCACCGTCTGAGTAGGGAAGAACAACTTTTCCCAGCTGAATAAAGAGAGGTTGGCAATGTACATGGAATTCTTCATAAGAGTTGACTCAAAATTGAGTAAGCCAAGGGACATGGCCCCATGCTTACAAGTGTCAGAGGAATTTTTATTGCAAGAACTTAGATATATCTGCTATGAGACAAGAATGGATTAATTACCATTAGCAGTAACAGGGCACACTTCATCAGACTCCTGAAGACAATGGGACTCTCCAGGGCTGAAAAGATTCAAATCTCTCTAACATTGGCTCCTACACTGATGGCTTTGTACTTAATTATATTGCTCACATTACCCTCCCACCCCCCCAAAAAAAGGCCTAGGTGACTTAATTTAAATCTATAGTTCTATTGACAGAATAAAAGATTCATTTAAGTACACAATGGATTCTTATTATTCTTAAACAAAGCATGATAATCTCTAGAGATCCACCTTTGTCTGATAAATACATCACATCAATAATGCAATGGTTAGGCTATTAATAGAGTTTCTATCACATTTCATTTGCACATTCTATTTCCTCAAAGCTATTCGGGAATTAGATGATAGCATTCTCCATGGAGGCTTGGTACTGGTATTGCTGTGCTAATGAAAATATCTAATAAAAGAATACTATGTGGGGTCTGGTTCAATAAGAAACATATACACTCAGATCTAGAGCACTCACTTTAAATACTCATTTCTTTGTCCATATTTGTACTAATGAAAGCAGAAATATGTATTTCTAGTAAAAAGTATGGTTCGGATAAAATGTTCTATTCATTGTAGGACTTAAGAAAATAATAGTTAATCATGTACAAGTATGAACAGGTACATGGAAGAAGAAAGAAAGTATGCATCACATAACTACCATGTTGGATATTATACTAAGGACTATGTGTGTAGGTTTGTGAGAGAGAGAGAGAGACAGACAGACAGACAGAGACAGAGACACAGACAGAGAGACAGAGAAAGACAGAGAGAAGTAGAGAGGATATAAAGATGAGTTTTGTTACTAGACTTACATCTATCTATAAATACTATATATGCCTGATAGGTTGATTCTAATAAGCAGAAACATCCCTCTTCTTTTGGATTATTTGAATGTTTTAAAAACTTATTTTTAAAAATTATTTATTTATTTTTGGCTTTTTATAGTTTTACTCATTGATTTTAACTGTGTATCTTAGTATGTCTCAGGCTTTATAGAACTATTTTACTATGTCATTGAAAACATAAAATCTATATCACTGTAGTATCTACTTATCTGCATCCATTGTTTTCAAAAACCTTTCCTCCTACTCATAAATGTTGAATTTGATATAGAGAAATTTTTATTTCAGTTACCAAATTATTATATTCTAAAGTTTCAAATGTTTCATAGATATATTAAGATGCTCAAGTCTGAAAAATCATTATTAGACTTTTTATTGCACTATTTGAACATAAACATTTTGGACTTTCATGTGACCTTGTAATGCTTAACATTTCTCCTAGTCTAGTCTTTCTTTGCTCTTTTTTGATTACTTTAGTTAGCCAGTATTGTAAGATACCACTTACCCAAGGTGAGAAAAAGTTGAGGTAGTTTGTAGTTGTTTTGGGGTATATGCAATAAATATCATATGTGATAATTTTTTTAATTTTTTTCCTTTGTATTGGTGCTAGGGATTGAACTCAGGGCTTGCACCCTGTCCCTTAACTTTTTTGCTCAAGGTGAATGCTGTTTCACTTGAGCCATACCCCCACTTCCAGCTTTTATTGTGCATAGTTGGAGATAAGAGACTCTCCTGCCCTAGCTGCCTTCAAACTGTGAACCTCAGATCTGTCTCCAGAGTATCATGTATTACAAGCATCAGCTACTAACAATATCTGCTAGGTTTTCTTTTAGTATTTCTCTTTCACTATCAATCAAAATTTATCAAAGAATAATTCTTTCTGATTTTTGTGTCAGTATTGTTAGAGAAAGTTTGGAATTGTTCCCTGGGTATTCCTCATGGCTTTTTAAAAATTTAGTTTAATTATATTTTATGTAGTCAAAGGACAATACCAATTTCAACTAAATTATGATGCTGCTTTCCTTGGTCAAATCTGTTATCTTTTCCTCTTTTAATGAGTTACCGAAAATACGTGGAATGAGAAGAAAGAAAACAAAGTATCTTCTTCTGTCATGCCTATAGAAACAAAAACTCAATAAGTCTATCTTAAACCACAATTGTCTTTAAGCTTGGTAGTATTTCAACACTAGATGTTCATTCAACTCAATCATTTGCTTTATGCATCATAATAGCTGAAATTATTTTGTCATTTAGACCATTAACACCATTAATAAGATCATCATTAATATCACTATGTAGTTTTTAAAAATAGAATATGGAGTAATGTCATAAATATAATGTTATTTGACTGGAAAGCACACACACACACACACACACACACACACACAATGGAAGTTAGCTGCAAAAAAGAATCTGTCTTTGGAGAAAATAACACCAAGCTCATGAATGTCAACCATGTCATGGGTTGAATAGAACAACCATTTGTTGACAGTTATTGGCTGTTGAAGTCAAAAGTCCATGATATATCTCACATATCATATGAGGGTAGTTTATAACATTTAGATTGTAAAAGTAGCATAAGGTTTCAAGCAAAAAGATGTGAAATTTCTTCTGTAAAAAAGTACAAAATGTTAAAGCCTTCCCAATATGCAATAATGTGAATTTAATACCAATATAGGTTTATCACTCCTTGAATTCTCTATAAAGACACCTCCACACCTTTATTATCCCTGAATATCATATTGTTCATTTGAATTCAAATTATGCTTCCCGTGCATGGTCTTTAAAATAAATTTGTCATGTATCTATAAATTTAAATTTGTCATATATTCACGGTGTTCAATTCAAATTATGCTTTCCTTGCATGATCTAGAAATTAAAATTTGTCATATATTCAAGTACTATTTACACTGCAAGATATCCAGAGGAGGAGGTTCATTAAGTTAATAATTATTCACATTTTAAATTTCTTTCCCTGATTCATGCAATTACTTGATAGTCCCCTCAAAGGAGCTCTATAGAAGTCTCGAATGTCTGAATCTGTGAAAATTTTATTACACCATCTTTGAACAGTTCTTGGGAGATTTAATTAATCAGTTATTTATAGATTTTTTTTCTATAAATGTGGGTTTTTTGTCCTAACAAGTTCTGGCCCCCTCCCCCGCCTTATGTCTGAAACACACAGAGCTACCTAATTCACAGTAGACCTTTTCTTTCTTTCCTTCCTTCCTTCCTCCCTCTCTGCCTCCCTCCCTCCTTCTCTCCATGTCTCCATCTCTGGATCTCTCGCCCTCCCTCCCTCCCTTGTGAATTCTCTCTCTCCTCTCTCTCTCTCTCTCTCTCTCTCTCTCTCTCTCTCTCTCTCTCTCTCTCTCTCTCTCTCTCTCTTTCTTTTGTTGGTGGAGGTGGTACTCCTGGGCTTTGAACTCAGGGCCTGGACACTGTCCCTGAGCTGCTTCTGCTCAAAGTGTGTGCTCTACCTCTTGAGCAACAGCAACATTTCCAACCTGTTTGGAGTAGTTGACTGGAAATGAGAGTCTCACAAGCTTTCCTACCTAGGCTAGCTACAAACTTTGATCCTCAGCTCTCAGTCTCCTGAGTACCTAGGATTATAAGCTTGAGCCTCCAAGCACCTGGTTTAGACCTTTAGTTAATAAAGTAAAAAAGTCTATTTGTGGTAATTCTTCACTTCAAATTAAACTTGGAAAGTTTCTAGTTATATCTTCATTTAAGTATATAATATTGTATATTGCTAATTTATAAAGCTTTAATAGATGTGAACAAAAATCAAAGGTACTATTGCAACAGTTGGACAATGAAAATAAAGAAATTCTGAGAAACTAGAGAAAATAAAGAATATAGTGATTAAAGAAATAAGCAAGGAAATAATTTGCTATCCTGGCTTAGGATACCAGGAATACATTAGATTAAAAACCCAAGGAAATGTGTGAGACATTGATGCAGGGACATTACTTCATTAGTTATAATAAATGTACCCTAGTATCAATGTTTAAAATGTTAGTGATAAGGGCAACTGTGAGACCCTTAATTTTTTCTGTAAATCAAACATATTCTACAAATTAGACTTCTTTGTTAAAGTTTCTATTTCACTGGCATTGTTAAAGCTATCATCTTTGATACATTGAGTGCTTTTAGGAATTACCACTACTGTCTTCCAGGACCTAAAATTTCAGGGGAGAAAGTGGTCTTAATTTGTATGGAGATTTCCACCTACATAATATGTCTTTTCCCCCACTTTAATCACCTGCATGTTTTTAGGTATTTTTGTCTTTCTTTCCAAATATTTAAATATGAAATTACTATCTGTGATTTTTTTTTTTTTTTTTTTTTGGCCAGTCCTGGGCTTTGCACTCAGGGCCTGAGCCCTGTCCCTGGCTTCTTTTTGCTCAAGGCTAGCACTCTACCACTTGAACCACAGCGCCACCTCTGGCCGTTTTCCATATATGTGGTGCTGAGGAATTGAACCCAGGGCTTCATGTATACGAGGCAAGCATTCTTGCCACTAGGCCACATTCCCAGCCCCTAGCTGTGGTTTTGATAATAGTGTTGCTATTTTGGTTTGCTGAACTTCTGAGATCTTGATGTCATGAGTTCTCGAAAAATGTATTTGTTGTCCCTTTTTTAAATCCTGGAGAGTTAATATTGAATTCATGGTATACTGATCTTATGTTATTGTATTAGAGATTATTAAGTTTGTTTTCCATTTTTGTTGTTCAAGTTGAAAAAAAAATCAGACAGCATAATTCACTGATTTTTTTCCTTCAATCTTTTTGTTGCAAATGTACTATATAAAATATGCTTATGTCATTTACCATGTATTAACTTGAATATCCTTGGTAGTAGTACAGTATTTTCTATGTTATTATTTAAGCCCATTCTTCTCTGAAGTCTGTTACTTCTTTAGTTTATTTTTTTAAACTGGATTTGAATTCCCTAGAAAAATATGTTTGTGTTGTAGGTTCAAATGGTGTTTTCAGGAAATAATTTCTGATTTCATGGTCCCTGTGCGTTTTCTAAGTGCATGGGTTAGTATGAATTCAAAGTCAAATGAAATTCATCATGTGTAAATTTTAGGTTCAAATTCAAATGATTTTTTCCTCTGTTCCGGTAACAGCAAAAGTCACATCTTCCCCTAAATTTCTGTATATATAGAGACAGCTATCATGTGCTTGCTGGTGTCTCATTAAAATTGCTGCCCTATAGCTCTCCCAGTTCTGGGTGTCTCTGGAATATCTTCTGCCTTCTGTGTGGTTCCTGGATTTTTCTTTTCTGCGTCCCGTACAGCTTTACTTTAGTAATTGGCATAATGAAGGGGAAAAAAAAAATCCATCCACAGTGCTTCTGTGTTCTGTGATAATATGCCTTCTTACCATTCCTCACATCAATGAGCCTCTTTATGTAGCCCACATTAACATGTGTCTAATACATTCTGTATCAATGTGATTTTATAATTTCCCTCCCCTACTTTGGCCCCAAACAAAAGTTCTCAAGATACACACCAGTCTTAGAATTTCTATGTCTACTGTCAGTATAGGTAAGTTGTCGATCCACCTTACAGTTAAAAACACTAAAATTCATATCTCATTGTTGGGGACTCAGTTTTGGCCTTGGTGGGGGAAGGGCGCCAAGAGGGAGACGCTGCCCTTCCCCCAGCCCTGGGACAGTGTGGGAGGGAGCCCCTCAACCGGAAAAGAAGCCCCCCGCTCCTGGGGGGTGAACACATGCGTGCCACCATGATAGGGTTGTCCTGCCCACAAAGGAAGTTTCATGACATCACCTGATGGGCAGCTCGGCTTAGCCAATGGCCCAAGTCCTTTCCTTTCCCGCCATTACCGCTATATAAGCCCCACTCTCAAATTAAATCCTTTGAGACTCATTCAACCATCACAGAGTCTCCCTGATGCCTTCTTCCGCCCCCCTTCCTGGTAACATGTGAGGGGAGGGGGGGTGGGACGGGAGGCTTCAGCAACCTTTCCTCGACTTAGCGTCTTTCCATAAGAGTACCCCTTGGCCTTCTGCCGGCGGAAGGCAAGGCCGAGTGCTCTTTCATAGATTTTGGGGTTCAAGCATTTTCCCCGGGGGATCAGGGAGAAAGGGATCCGTCAGATCCCAACATCTGATTCTCAACAAATGCTTGGGGAGAAATTTATGGTAAGGCCCTATGTGAAGTCTGAGGAAGTAGTAAGGCTACGCCAAGCAGGGTACTTCACGAGGCCTACTGTCGACTAGATGATAGCTTTTAACATAATTGCTCAAAAAGGAACTGAATATAATTGTGATATATCCAGCAAAGGAAGAGTACCAGGAAATAAAATAACTGAATTGTGTCAAGAAGGGAACGTGTCACTCAAAATGAAATGTGAGGCATAATCAGAATTGAGTCCATCAATGGAGAGAAGGTTAAAATTTACATAGAAGAAATAATGCATGCAAAATTATGGAATTTGGTAGGCTTTTTATAAAAGAAAATAGGACATTAAAATACAAGAAAATTGGTGGGAGATGAAAATAAAGTGATAAAGAATGCCCAGGCCATTAATTTATTGAAGCCGCTAACTTCTACAGACATTGAAGCTTCATTGATATTTATTCCGCTATTTAATAATTTGATATTCTATTATTAATACCGTGCTCTTAAGTATCAAGTAACATTTTAAGATATGAACTTAGAGTAGTAGAAACAAAAGCAAAACCCGGATACCTCTACAATGAGAGAAATGAATATGAATTGGGGATATAGTTATATACGTTAACCAGTAAATATGATAGATTTCAGCTATACTTTTCATTTGTCTTCATTCACTTTGCCTACCACAATAATAATTCTAGGGAGAATAGTTTTCACTAAATAATTCTATACTATGTATTTGTTCTATTCCCACAGGATTGTATAGAGTTGAGCATTAAAGTTTGGATACTGTATTGAAGTTGTACCAGTACTTTAGGTCTAGCCCCATTTCAGATATTCTCACTCATACCTAGGACATGCTAATGGTTAGGTACTGTAACCATTATGCAGGTTTCTAACTTACGAGCTGGTGCAAGTCAACTTAGTGGGCAAGTGAGTCTTCCTGGATTTGAACGATCAAAATTATAACCCAAGAAGTTTAATGAATTGGGGATTTGCGAAGCTGTTCAGATTTTTTTTTTTCCCCTCGGAAAGGTCAATGTAAATTTCACTATGGAAATTAACTGTGAGAATTCATTATATTTAAGAAAAGCACAGGAAGTAACTAATGAAGTTGCAAACAAAAGTCAAATGACCAGTTTCACAGGAAAGATGAGATAGTGTAGCTGCATGATGTTTGCAGGCAACCTCAAGGTACACACCTGCAGGTTTTGTGCCAGACTGTTAATAGAAATCACCTGCTTCCCTGGATTAATAGAAGTGATAACAATGAGTGCACAAGACTTTTTAAAAAAATTATTTTTAACCAGTAAAACTCAGTAAGGGAGCAGTGGAAACCCTTGTATGATGGTAGTTTATAGCTATATAAAGAATTATTTTTCTTTTTTTGTCCATCATGGGACTTGAACTCAGGGCCTGGGCACTGTCTCTGAGATTTTTCACTCAAGTCTAGCACTCTAGTACCCGAACAAGAATACCACTTCTGGTTTTCTGGCGGTTAATTGGGGATAAGAATCTCACTGGCTTTCCTGCCCTGGCTGCTGCTTCTTCTTCTCCTCCTCCTTCTCCCTCCTCCTCCTCCTCCTCCTCCTCCTCCTCCTCCTCTTCCTCCTCCTCCTCCTCCTCCTCTTCCTCCTCCTCCTCCTCCTCCTCTTCCTCCTCCTCCTCCTCCTCCTCCCTCTTCCTCCCCCTTCCTCCCTCCTCCTCCTCCTTCCTCTTCCCTCCTCCTCCTCTTTCCTCCTTCTTCCTCCTCCTCCTCCTTCCTCCTCTTTCTGACTCCTCCTTCCTCCTCCCAACTCCTTCTTCCAACTCCTCCTCTTCCTCCTCCTCCTTTTTCTTATTTTTCCAGTCCTGGGGCCTGAACTCAGGGCCTGGGTACTCTCCCTGATCTTCTTTTGTTCAAGGCTCTACCCCTTTAGCTACAGCACCACTTCTGTTTTTTTCAGTGTATGTGGTACTGAGAAATTAAAACCAGGGCTTCATGTATGTTAGGCAAGCACTCCACCACTAAGCCACCTTCCCGGCCCCCTATTTTCTTTTTTGTCTTTTGTATTTTGTTTTGGTTAATCCTTTGGCTTGATGAACTCAGACCTCAATGCTGTCCTGAGCTTGTTTGGCTCAAGGCTAGCACTCTACCACTTGAGCCACAGTGCCAATTCTGGCCTTTTCTATTTATGTGGTACTAAGGAATTGGACACAGGGCATTATGCATGCTAGGCAAGCACTCTACCACTAAGCCACATTCCTAACCCAACTAGCTGGCTCTGAACTTTGATTCTCAGATTTCAGCCTCCTGAGTAGCTAGGAATACAGACATTTGCCACTGGCACACAGAAAAAAAATATTTAAGATTCCAACAAAAATGTCTTATATGGGTCATGCCTTCTTATCATTTAATTGTATATTTAGCATGTCTTATAGACCTTCTCTTATGACCTAGTTATCACTTTATTTTAAATGTACATGAGACACTCAAGAAGTATTAGTCTTATTAATGCATTCAAGTTAATAATTTTTGTGCATTGTTGATGAATATAAAAAACTTGATTTTTGTCTTTATTTCCTTCATTGATTTTCTTTCAAATGCTAATAATTTCAGTTATCTCCCACAGACCTCAGTTTCTTTATATAAGATAGTATGGATATGTGTTTTATCCCTCAATGCTAAAAATAACCAAAGGAGAGGAGATGTTTAATCAAGATATTACTAAGAAACATAAAGATTTCTTGAAAGACCAAGATACATCAAATGCTTGCACAGAAAAGTATACATGTGTGGGCGACAGAGCATGTCCTGAGTGATAATGAATGGTTGAGCATTAATTATCTCCAGTGGCCATAGACACTTCATACACTTGACAGGGTTGGAGGAATGTGTACCTGCTATTCTAAGCCAGGACCCATGAGAACACAAGAAGGAAACTACTACTGAGTGTTGCATTAGTAAATGGGAGGGGGGGGGGGGATAAATTGACATTTATTTATTTTTTGGACTTAGAAACTTGGGTTTGTTTTCTGTTTGCACTATTAGGCTCACCAACAGTTATTTACCACCCTCACCACCACCACTATCACCGTTTCTTGAAACTGGGACTACATTTTAAATGAATCTTTAAAGTAGGACTCAGAACAAATCCACAAAATGTCTCACTTAACAAACTCTTACAGAAAAAGCAGGAGAGCATGACAGTTTAAAAGCCTCTCCCCCCCCCCACCCCGAAATGACTACTACTAGTCCTTTGTTCTCTTGCATAAAAGAAACAATTTGAATTTCCAGCATCCTTTGTACAATTCCAATATGAGGCAGAATAGAAAATTCTGTTCTCCAGCAATCCAAGCACTTCCCCTGAAGCCGTGCAGCTAGTAACTGGCAGGTTTCAGACAGCGATTAGGACATGGCATATATCTAGAACATTCTGTTTCTCTGGTTGTCATGGATTTCAGGAAGCAAAATATTCTTCATTTCTTCCTGCCTCTTCTGAGTGAGCCTGCTGCCCAGGTAGTCCTTCAAGAAAGTACCATGCATTCTCAAAATGTTTACCAACTGCTACAGTGTTAATTTCCTAATCTTTCTCCCCTCTACTACTCCATGAGTAACAGCACTGAAGTGTCACCCATGTAGGAACAACCTGGCTCATTGTTTCACGCATGTCCTTCCATGTAATCTTACCACATGCTCAGCTACGTGTGACTGATAAAGAAACTGGACTGAGGGGCTGGGGATATGGCCTAGTGGCAAGAGTGCCTGCCTCGGATACACGAGGCCCTAGGTTCGATTCCCCAGCACCACATATACAGAAAACGGCCAGAAGCGGCGCTGTGGCTCAAGTGGCAGAGTGCTAGCCTTGAGCGGGAAGAAGCCAGGGACAGTGCTCAGGCCCTGAGTCCAAGGCCCAGGACTGGCAAAAAAAAGAAAAGAAAAGAAACTGGACTGAGAATAGGAAACTTTCTGTGTTCTCAGAGTACTGGACAGGAGAGCTGGGGTTAGAAGCCACGTCTGTTTGAATCCATCCTCTAGAGCTGGAGAAAGCACAGATACCACACACATGCACGAATATTATAAGTAGTGTAAATATCTTTCTTAAGATCTAGGCATCCCACTCTGTGATTCTTATGATGATGATCTTTGGATGACTTTCTTATCCATAAATGGCACCCTTTCAATTTGAAAATGTTTTACATTAAAAGAAGCAGGTCGTTGCTCTGTCTCTCCTGTCTTAATAGGCACAGGGTTATAGAGGATGCTGCATTACCAATCACAAGACCCAGCCTGACTTTCTCCCTGTGGCCTCCATCCTCTCCTCCACTTCCTGCTTCCCTGAGAGCTCAGCATCAGGTATCACAATGCTACCCTTGAAAAGAGGTACAGAACTGGAAGTCACTCAGCAGCTCTACACTCTTCCTGACTCATCCCATAACAGACTCTCTTTAATGACTCATTCTTGTTATTGGAAGAAAAGTTATGCTTGGAAGAAGTGGTCATAAATACTTCATTTCACTTTATTTGTTTGTGCAAGTACAGTCACCTACAGTTCTATCAAACACTTCCTGTAACTGCGTTGGACTGAATGTAAGGAGGACACAAAAGCACATCCATCTTCTAAAGGCTGATGCCAAGGGTGGTGAGGCCTTAGATTTGACCCAGTCACTGCATGATCCAATGATCTGATGGCAATTTCTGAAACCAGGGAAGTTAGGTTTTCCACAATCATTCTGGCCACATTTACCTTTTAGCAGTAGAAGATTGTCAAGTGAACATCTTACATTGTTTTTGTTCATCTTTTAGATGATGTAAACTCACCCGGAATTAGCTTGAGACTGCATTAAAGAGGGTGCTGTGCCAGGAAGGAGCGCAATGGAAGAGCAGTTACCAAGGGTATACAAAGACCCAGATTCCCTGCCTAGTGCTGAAAACTAAAAATAAGCTAATTAACTAGCTAACTGACTAATAGACTGAATAAATAGATAGATACAGGGATAGATGATAAACACAGATAGATGACAATGATAAATAGATTCAATGATGGACATAAAGAAGATGTACAGATGATAGAAAAATTATATACTATATATGTATATGTGATTGACAAATGGATGAATGAACAGAATGTTAAGTTCACACCAGAAACAACGGTATCAATTTTATTTCCCCAAAATAGAATGTTTGTTCAGAGTGCTTGAGGATGCACAGTCTAAGAACCAACAAGAAGAGATAGGTGCTTGTAGTTAATGCTTATGATCCTACTTCTTCAAAAGGCTGAGATCTGAGGATCACAGCTCAAGGAAATCCTGGGTAGAAAAGTCCATGAGACTCTTATTCCTAATCCTCCAATTAAAAACGAAGTGGAGATCGTGAATCCCTGAGTTCAATCACAATATTGGCATAGAGAGAGTAAGAGAGACACAAAGAGAAAGACACAGAGAGAGACAGAGACAGAGAGAGACAGAGAGACAGACAGAGACAGAGACAGAGAGAGACAGAGACAGAGAGATATTCAGATAATCAAATTACATTTAAGTTGAATGAGCCTCATATTTGAGGCTTGACTTTTTGGGACCCTCATTACATGATCCTCTGGGATCTGGTGTGATTTAGTGAGTGGCTTACTTTTAGGACAGTGGGTAAGAACTTTAATAGGTATTCAACTCTATCTGGCATTTTTCAAGCTTCAAAAGCTCTTAACACAACAGGAGTTCTCAACTTTACATTATGCATGTTTTATTTTAATCCTTGTCTCTCCTTGCTTGACAGGAAAAGGGCTTTTACCTGGGTCATTTTCTGTGACTTTCATGTTCTTCTTCCCTAAATGGCCAGTAATTGGCAGGTAACATTCACCAGGTCACTCTGACCTGCAGGCACCAGGTAGTTTTGCTCTAGTGTAGGTGGGAGGATGGATCCAAGGAAGCTGGCTGAACCATCACCATGACGGAAGCCATGCGCATGGAGAAGCTTGCCAAAGTTGAAATGGGGTTCAATCTCCAGCTCTGTGGGTTTAGGTGAACTGAGTTTTGATTTACCCTATGCCCTAGAGACAGAAATATGTTTTAAGAACTATTGTTCTGTGTTATAGCACATTTCCGTTAGGCATTGCATTGGCACTAGCTGATAAAAATCATAAGAAGAATTATAGCAATGATAAGGCAGAAAACTAATTGGCATTGCAAGTATAATTAGCGTCATGTAGGAATATGCCAGCCTGGACCAGTAGCAGCTCTATAGTAAATAGCTGTGTTTATTGCCCTGTTTTCTCATCTGCCAGAATCTTTTACTGTGCATTGCTAGTAAAGACAGACTTTGATCTGCTATTTCAATTCTCCCTGTGAAGTTTTGAAGGAAATTTCTACAGTAAGATCAGAATATCACTATCAGAGAAATAACTACTGAATTCTGCTATTTAGTATCATCATTCTTTTGTGGAGAATCGACAGACAAGCTCCATGCCTTATAATAACTGTATTGATGAGTAATATTAAAGTGATATTTTATCACTGACAAATAGGAAATTTAAACAATTACCTCCTTTACATGACCGCTTACTCTCTTGTCATGGGCATGCATTCATGGCAATGCCAAGATAAACCAAAAAGTTGTTCAGAAATGAATCAAAACAGGAGCTGGTTATGCACCCAATATGATATAACACAGACATATTTCATATGCAAGACAGAGCTCCTGATGCTAAGTTGTGAGCCGGTTCTCTGCCCTTCGTGTCGGGCTTATATGATATAATTGTCTTTACCTCCAGATTTCTACATTTCCATCACTTATCAATTATTTTCCTGTTTGATAAACTTTTCCTATATAGTGATAATTATTGATGGTATTAAATGATAGTGAGGCTTCAAAATCAAAGATATTCAGTCAGAGGACTGGTGACCACATTTCAGATTCTTCCTTTAAATAAAGAAAGGCATTCTCTTGCCTTCTTGGCTATCTAGAATATATTTTTATGTATCTTGTCATTCTTTCCCACCCCAAAGATGGTCTGATTTCACAGCCCAGTTACTTATTGGGGAAATGTGGGTTCTTCTTCTATACTAAGGGCTTAATTGAGAAAGTTGGTAATGTGACATTGCTTAGTCCTTCTCTACATTTGTCCATCCCATGTTATAACTCTATTCCACCCCTCAACATTTGTCTACCTCACCTCTCCATGTTCGTGCTGCTGTACTGTGTGCAGAAAAACAGGGCTTTCTGGGAGCTCATACTCACTGTTGGAATCTCATTCCTCTCCTATCTAGCTGCAAGGGCTTTCTGAAAGCTAGGTGTTCCGCTTCTTCCCTGTCTTTGGTAGCTATTCTAGAAAAAGAATGATGCCTCTTCAGTTTGTTGTTATAGGCACTCAGATATAAATTTTCCTCTGAGGACTGCCTTTACTGTGTCCCAAAGGAGCTGGTACTTTGTGTACTCATCTTGGTTTAATTCCATGAACATTTGAATTTCTAATTTCTTCAATGACCCACTGATGGATCAGCAGTGTGTTGTTTAGTCTCCATGAATTGTAGGATTTTCTGTGGTGGCTGTTTGAGTTGAGCTCTAATTTTATTCCATTGTGGTCTGAGAGAATGCAGGAAATGATTTTGATACTTCTGAATTTATACAGTTTCTTTGTGTCCTAAGATGTGATCTATTTTGGAGAATGTTCCATGTGCTTCTGAAAAGAATGTGTATTCTGTTGTTTCTGGATGGAATATTTTGTAGATGTTGGTTAAGTCTAGTTGGTCTATGCAGTTGTTTACGTCTGTGGTTTCTTTGTTCAGTTTTTGGCGTGTTGATCTGTCCAGAGGTGACAGTGGAGTGTTAAAGTCCCCAACTATCAATGTGTTTGGGTCTATGAGTGTTTTTAGAGTCAGTAGTGTTTGTTTGATGAAGTTGGGTGCCCCTGTATTTGGTGTGTAGATATTTAGGATGGGTATATCCTCCTGTAGGAGAGACCCCTTTATTAGTATGTAGTAGTAACGTTCTTTGTCTCTTCTTACCATTTTTAATTTGAAGCCAATTTTATCTGATACTAGGATTGCAACTCCAGCCTACTTATCGGAGCCGTTTGCTTGGTAGATTTTATTCCAGCCTTTCACTTTTAGAATATGTTTGCTTTTGCTGGATAGATGTGTCTCTTGGAGGCAGTAGAAAGATGGATCTTGATTTTTGATCCAATTTATAAGCCCATGTCATTTGATTGGAGAATTAAGTCCATTAATGTTGAGAGTTACGATTGAGAGATGATCGTTGTTCCTTTCATTATAGCTGTCTTATTAAGAGCTGTGTCTTCCCAATTCTTGATCTGCTATTCTGGTTTTCTATTTAGGGTTCATTTCTCTGTTTGTATTGTGATCTTGATTATTTTCCTTGTGTAACGTATGAAAATGTAACCTCTCTGTACATCACTTTGACAATAAATAAACTAAAAAAAAAAAAAAGAACGATGCCCACTGGCAAGGTAGAGGTGATGCTGTTACTATGGCTGATCACAGACCATCCTGCCAAGATGTGGAAGGAAAGTCATGAAAATACACATATGTTCTACTGCCCTTCAGGTCAGTGAAGAAGGGCTTCCTTGTTTTATGAGTATTCATCCTAGGCTCAGTTATTTTAATTTAAACCCGGTGTCTTCCCATTAATGTACATCAAATCTGCTGTCAATTCCATACCAAAATGACTTGCTCTTAAATACCAAACATTAACTTTGTTGTTGAAACTTTGAAAGGGAGATTCATCTGCCCAAAAGAATCATTGTCCAAAGGTTTTCTAATATTTTACTTTTTCTGAGGAAACCTGGATAAGTGGCATGGATTAGGCATGCATATTATATGTGAATCATATAAACATACATGTGCATGTATAAATATACATATGTAAGTGAATACATGCAGATATATTTTGTATAGATTAGTGTATCCATTCACATCCACATAAATATGGATATAAAATTTCATTTTGTTCTTCATCAGGTTAATACAATTATAAATAAAGGACCAGAGAAGACTGAAATCTCTTTTTGTTAGTAACCTCGCTTAGCCCAGATTTTAAATCCTCAGTAAAAGAAAGTGGCTGACCTAGTTTACATGTAAACAGAGCAAATATCTTATTTTCTATAAAGGATGGATTTTATGTTTAAGCATAAACCCCTATGAAACCAATTAATACTGGAATCTGACCTACATAATAGATTCAAACTCTATTCCTTTCTTCTTTTTCCCTTTCATTATTCTTGTTTTTAAAGCAATACAGTTCTTCATACAGCTTCACGCCAGTCATATGAGTGATTTCCTAAGCGTACATATATCACTTGAAACAGGACTCCACACTGCATTTTATCTAAAATTTTAAATCATTAAATAAATTATTGAAGTAATAGCCTAACCTAGATGGCCTAAGACCACTGATATATTACAGCTGGCAATGTTAAATATCGGTAGACACTTAGCTCAACTCTGTGGGAAAATGAACACGCATATTCCCCCTCCTAAAAACTTTAGACAAATGGTGTAGGTAGAGAAATGAGTTGCTTATCTGTTTCCCCAGTCTTCAGTCCATACCTTTCCATTTCCTTGAGTCTTCTGTCTTCTCAGTATTTTCTCACCAAAGAAAACTCCTCCATGATCTTCCTCTTGAGAATCTTCTCTAGATAAACACCACAAGAATCCTTTACAAAATACTCTAAAGGAGTTTCTTGTGGCTGGATGCAAGTGACCCTAGAAAGTAATCTGAACACACACACACGCGCGTGCGCTTGCACACACACACACAGCAAAAGTGACAGGAAACAATTTAAAACAGTATAACTAGATGTTACTTTTGTCCCCCCAGCTTTCTAACATATACATCAATTGAATAGCAAAACATGTCATGTACTTTTATTTCTGGACCAAATTTTGTAAGATCTTGTAAAAAAATTGCTATTGATATTTCTTCAATTTGTTTTGTCTTCTATTGTTTGTTTGGACTTTGTTGGAAACAGATTTACTGTTTACTACATGGTCTTTTTTTTTCTTTCCAAAATGCTGTGATTTATGCTTAAAAACAATAAACATTTCATGTCTAGTTGTGGGTTGCAAGAGTTAAATAGATCCTTATGTTAGTCATAGTATCTGTTTTATCAAGCAATTCACATGCAACACAATTATTTGTAATTATTCATCTCATCTATCAAGACTCTGACATATCCAGTTTGGTTTGGGGGATAGGATGTAGGTGAATGTTTTGCCTTTCAAGCACAATCTCCCACATGCTCCATTTCCTGTGTAGCTGGAATTTCCCTCACATGAAGTACTACTTTCAAATCCAACTCTTTCAGAGATGTGTCACTGCATCTCTGTCTCCTACACTCGAGAAATCATTCAAATTCCTACTTCTGGATACACTGAGCAGCTATCTCTCCGAGACTGCAACTCAAAGGTGTATGCTTGTTGCAATTACTCTAGTCATTTAAAAAAATCCTGTTTTTTGTTGTTGTTGTTCAGTTCAGCTATGTTTTAATTTTATGGACACTTTATAAAGGACATTTGCAATACCCATTTCACCATGCTCCCATCTACAGAAGCCTTTTTACAGACAATCTTTGCAAAAGGAAAGCTGCATATATCAAATCCTTTCAGTATCATTCCAGTGCTCCCAGGATTAAGACAAAGCTCCTAAACAGGGAAGGAAGGAAGGAAGGAAGGAAGGAAGGAAGGAAGGAAGGAAGGAAGGAAGGAAGGAAGGAAGGAAGGAAGGAAGGAAGGAAGGAAATCAGTGCTGCTAATTTCTCTAAACCTCTCCTAACAGCTATTCATCATAATCAGTTTCCTAGCCTGTTATTATACACTGCAATATCCTACCCCAGGAGTAATTTAATCCATCAAAAATGCATACTTGTTTGACATTTAACCTAGAAAAGCGATCTTGCTGTGCCAAAAACCATCATGACTCAGTTGTAGATCTGTCCATACAGGCATAAGATCCACCTGTCATTCAGGCTGACCAGTTAATCAGAGTCAGGTCATTGGCCCTGAAGGCAATGTCCTACAGCATAGTTTGTATGTCTCTGTGTGTGTGTGTGTGTGTGTGTGTGTGTGTGCGTGTGTGTGTGTGTGTGCATGTATATGCACTCATGTTTGTGTGTGTCTGTGATACTGAGGATTGAACCCATGCTAGGCGAATACTGTAAACTTGAGCCATGCCAACAACATTTTGTGTCTTATGTTTTGTTTTTCAGGTAAGGCTTCTTTAACTTCATTTTTCCAGGCTGACCATTTCCTTGTAACCCCCCTTTCTTCTTACTCCAAGTAGCTGGAATTACAGGCAAGTGCCCCGCTTCCCACCAGCCCAGCAGTTTTCATTTGTGACATTTTTGTATTTGTTTTTTTGCAGACCCTTGTCTTGCAACCAGAAATTATTTTGTTCCATGTTTAAATTCCTTCAGAAGTTTAAAAGCAGTTGTTTTTCCAAGCTCATGTCTGTAAAGGTAGTCCTTGTTATCTCCATTGAACATTATTTATTGTTGTTTTTTTATTTGTTTGACACTCTGTTATCTGTGATCTGCTCCTGGGAAATCTTTCTTTCTTGTTGTATCCTGATCTGTTATTTCTAGACTTAAAAGTTCAAATTCACTTTTATTTTCTAGTATGGTAAAACTTAAGACTTGAAAAGTTATAATGGATGAAGTCATTAAGGTTAAGATGCTGTATGACTCAGCTTTGAAGGTTTTCTGAAGCTTGTTCGGTTGAATTGAAAATGTGAATTATTTTTCTCTTATCCCCTAAACTTTCACACTACAATGTAAGTCCCACTGGAGTTCTGTGTCAGGTGAGATCCAATTCTCATCCCAGGTCCCCTGCCATCCCAGTAGATACAATCACTATCTTGAGATTCTTTTGTCTCTGAGTAGGTCCAAATCTCCTGGGGGCCCTTGTCTGAATGGGTTCAAATCTCAATGCTTCTTTCCTTTTGGTCTGAATTTCTGTAAGAACCCTGATGCCCAGCTACGGGGAACTTTGTCAAAATACCACCAATCAACACTTCCTCAAGCATTTTCCTCCTGGGAAGAACCATTGAGATTGCAGAGATAGGGCGGGGTGGGGGGGGGAGAGTTCTTTAGCAGGGAGACCCTCTTGCTCTTTTCAGGGAATTAATATTATTAGTTGATGAATATTAATAATGTGATTAACATACAGTCAAATTTGAAGGACTTAGTTCAAAACAGTTTTAATCGACTCAAAAACAATACAAAGGAAGAACATGTTATATTATTATCATACTTTTTAAATCCTTTTAAAAAGTGTGAGAAACTATTGCTGTTTTTGAAGTGGTGTGTGGTATTTGTGTGTGTGTGTGTGTGTGTGTGTGTGTGTGCATGTGTGTGTATGTCTGCCAGTACTGGGACTTGAACCCAGGGCCTGGACACTGTCGCTTACCTTTTTTAGCTCAAGGATGTTGTTCTAACACTTGAGCAACACTTCCCCATTTCTGGCTTTTCAGTGGTTACTTGGAAACAACAGTCTCATGGACTGTCCTGCCAGAGCTAGCTTTGAACTATGACCTTCAGAACCCAGATTCCTGAGTAACTAGAATTTCAGGCTACAACCACCGGCCCCAGCATCCTCCACTGGTCCGTAGAGAAAACATCTAGAACTCTCTGCATGAGGGAAAGAAGAAAGGAAAAAGTGGCAGGGAAGGAAAAAATGGACAAAAGATTCTGCCTAAATAAATAAAAATAACTCAATGAAAAGAACAAAAAGTCCATTCTGTATAATGCACTAGTATAGCATCTTATTAAAAATTAATGTAAGCCAGGAGTAATAGCATATGCCTATAATTTATTATAGTATACTTGAGAGTTAAAACAGAAGAATTATGAGTTCGAGGACAGCCCGACAGTCATATAAACAAGTTTGAAGCTAGTCTGGATACATTCTGAGAGTCTGTCCCCGGAAAGAGAAACAAATGAAGTAAATAAAATAGATTTTGAAATAGCAAGGAGTTTGTTTTTGTTTTTATTTGTTTGTTTGTAGTCAAGAGGCTTGAACTTTGGGCCTGCATTTTGTCCCAGAGCTCTTCAGTTCAAGGCTGGCTCACTCTCCTACTTACGCCACAGTGCCACTCTGGTTTTCTAGAGGGTAATTTGAGATAAGAGTCTCACAGAGTCCATGTTTCTTTGGGTCTGGCTCACTTCACTTAGTATAATTTTTTCCAAGTCCTTCCATTTCCTTATAAATGGGGCAATGTCATTCTTTCTGATAGAGGTATAAAATTCCATTGTGTATATGTGCCACATTTTCCTGATCCATTTGTCTACTGAGGGGCATCTGGGTTGGTTCCATATTTTAGCTATGACAAATTGTGCTGTGATGAACAAGGAATAATTAGCACACATTTAGGCTAGTCACAGCAGAGGATCACAAGAGCCCAATAGCTTTGCCCCTATGAATGCATAAGATAATGCTAAGAGAAATGAACTCCATGTTGTGGAAATGACTGTTACATCACTGTTGTAATCACTTTCAACATGCCATGTGAAACCATAGCTTCTTTTGTTGATAATCCTCTTGTATCCCCTTCCTGTGGTTGTACCTACACTATTACTGTATCTTATCTGAGTACATTGGAAACTGTATATACTGGTATTAGAACTAGGAAAGTGAAAGGGAATACCAAAATTGAGAGGCAGTTGATAAAAAGACAAACGACTACAAAAGCAATACTTGCAAAACTGTTTGGTGTAAACCAACTGAACAACTCATGGGGGGAGAGGGAAAGGGGGAGGGGGGAGGGGAGAATGAGGGAGGAGGTAACAAACAGTATAAGAAACATACTAATGTATTAAACTGTAACTTCTCTGCACATCACTTTGACAATAAATAGGAAAAACAAAATTTTTTAAAGAGTCTCACAGACTTTCCTGCCCAGGTTGGCTTTAAACCAAGAGATCTACGCCTCCTGAGTAACTGGGATTACAGGCATGAGCCACCAGCACCCAGCTGGGAAATAAGTTTTAAAATGATGTGAAAAGAAATATCACAAAGCTAATGAACTAGAGGGCCAAAAATAAATATTGAGGAAAACAACTTTGAATTAGAAGAATCAAGACAGCTCATGCCGGGCTTTGCTCTAACCCCCCATCTATGTTGGGGGGGGGGGGGTCCTGGCCTTCTCTGCCTTTTCCATGTGTGGTCCTTTCTCCCTCTCTCATGTCCCCTGGCCAGTAGGGATTAATCGTGGGAGCGGGGACCCCAGGTAACCTCAGTTCGCGTGTGATCGGGAGACCCCATGCCCACCAGCCCAAGGCAGACACAGGCACAAGGGTGTCCCGGAGAAAGCCTCTGGGGCGCTCTGGTTTATTCAAAGGAGGGGCCAACAGTTTATATCCCCAGAGATGAGGAGGAAAGGGGCTATTGGATTGGCTGATGGATGGACTGTCCCTCAGGTGATGTCACAGAACTTCCTCTATGGGCGGAGACCACAGCCCCCCAAGGACTGGGTTTCTGGGGTCCCCGCCATTACACATGTGCTCGCCCCCAGGGGCGGGGGCTTCTCTTCCGGTTGAAGGTGGAAGGAGAGGGGATGGGCTAAAGCCAGCTGTCCTCTCTTAAAGGCACAGCTGTCCCCAACAAACTCAGTTAATTATTTTTATATAATTAGAAAATGTAGAAACAAATATAAATACATTAAAATGATCTAACCAAAATCTAAGTGGATATACAAGATACACAGTGATTAATGGCATTTGGGAGATAGAGAATTCAAAATTGAAGAGAAATACCCTTCAAAGTAGAATAAAAAGATAGTTACTAAAATAATGGCCTAAATTTTCTGCTTGCAAGTTTATGAACTATCACACAAAAGATTTTTTCAAGTATTGAAGAGGAACAGTGTCAGTCAGACCTCAGTTCATAGATCTCCTTGTGTCAACTTTTATAGATACAAAATAATAGGTAAATATTTGCAGAGGTCCTGAGGTACTCTTATAAATTGATACAAAGTATATCAAAGCACAGCAGATTCACTGATAAGAAAGACAACTTCAGAACATTTCTGAAGTTATTCTTTATTGATTTCTCAACATTACCACATTGTTTTCTTTATATGTTCCCTTGTATCGGGCC
The DNA here is from genome assembly GCF_023159225.1 of Perognathus longimembris pacificus. NCBI lineage: Eukaryota > Metazoa > Chordata > Mammalia > Rodentia > Heteromyidae > Perognathus > Perognathus longimembris. Next base: position 9,056,622 of record NC_063178.1, on the reverse strand, counting down.
TCTAACATTGTGATATATCTCAGATATTTGAGGACACATAAAGCTGACCAAGGCCAGACATGGGAGAATGACAAGCTAGTTTAATTTCAATGAGGTAACATACAAAAGAGGGCAAAAGTACAGGGAAAAATGCTATTGTCTGTACCTGTCCATTTTGTGCAACACTTGAAAGGCACATGATCTTTCGCTTGAGGATGCCTGCAGTTCTAGCATTTTTCTGGTAAATTGGAGATAGAGTCTCTCATACTTGTCTTCCTAGGCTGGCCTCCTACCTCCAATCTTCAGATTTCAGATCCAGCAGTCCTATAATCCTAGGAGTACATGAATGAGCCACTAGCAACTTCCTAGCTTTGCAAAAAATTATCTTTATGTAGTTGCACAAGGGAGTTGCCATTTAACAAATCAATTTATAAATACAATATATCTTGATCAATGTCACCCCTTTCAATATTCTCACTCATTCCTTCCCTACCCATTCGTTCACTCACTCTTCTTAATCCTGTAGGATATCCCTTGGGTTCTTGGTTTTGTTTTTGTTTTGGTAACAATCATTGAAAGAGACACTAGGTAATATAGATTCTGGGGATAAGACATAGAATACTAGTTTAACAAGAAAGAAAGAAAGAAAGAAAGAAAGAAAGAAGAAAGAAAGAAAGAAAGAAAGAAAGAAAGAAAGAAAGAAAGAAAGAAAGAAAGAATATTCATTGATTTAGTTGCATCTTATTATGTTCACTACATGTGATTTACATATAGGTTTACATACATACTGACTGTAGAGAATTTTCTTTGCAAATCCTGTAAAAATAAACATGAAAGCCTTTTAATTCTATGTCTGGTAAAGGAGAAACAAGTCCTTGTATATGCTAAGTTACACTTATAAGAGGATAAATTAACATGGGAAAATCTGAGACAGGAGTTTTTGACCTTCAATACTTGCTAACCACATTTCAAAGTCTGGTCAGCCACAGAAGCATTTGTTAGTTCCTTTAGCCATCTACAATTCTACAGACTGTGAATTTGTATTCTCAGCAAATGAGTAGTTTGACAACATTTCACCTTTTCATCTCTCCATCCATGCACTTATTCATCCATCCATTTACTTAACTCATGCATACTAAAATCCTCCTTTCTGTCACTTACAGAGTATGACAGGTGAGTATCAAAAAACAAAAATTCATGCTGTCAGATAGCTGCATTTTTAACCTGTGGCTGTATCCTGTGTGAACATATCTGATTCTGTCAACAAAAGGTCCCTGATTTAAGCCAGCTCTGGGACCCCATTTGCTGCCTCTCTGGACTCTGTAGTAGTTCAGATCCCCACACTGTTGTTTACTGTTTTCCAAAACTCCTGTTCCCCAATTCCCAAATTGCCACATTCTGTTTTCTTGGATGATTTTCCTATTAATTCTATCACATTTCAGTCTTCTGCTTTAAATGTGTTTTCTCACGTTTTCACATGAGCCTGAACTCCACAGTGCATCATTTTAATTACTTTGGGCATTTTAATTGACTTTCTCACCCTTCGTGGACTTCATTGTGCTAACCTAGAACAGTCAGAGCCTGTTCAGTACAACTGTGCCTGAACTCTGTCAGCTATCTGTTCTCTGGCAAAGGAACACACACACACACACACACACACACACACACACACACACACACACGTCGGTCTGAAGCACATCCCTGAGATGTGTCAGCTCTAGGCAGCTTTAATAACCGCCTAGAAATCCTTCCACATTTCCTTAATCCGTTCAGCCCCCTGCTCCATCCCAAACTTCAAACTCCTCCTTCCCAAAAGCCTCACTTGGAGATGGTAGCGTAATGCCCTGCTTCACACTGAAAATCACCCGAGATGAAGAAAAGCTGTGCTGTCGCATGCACACACTTCTGGTGTTCGTTTCTGCTCCTTTTTAGCATTTGAGCATAGATGGATTTTTCCATCTTCGTATCTAAAAACCAACCTTTGTATCTGAACCTGTCATTCCCTAAGCATGAATACATGCTCCTATGTTTTATATTTGTAAAAAGGACCTCTCCTGCATCCAGTAGGTGTGAAGCGTTGTTTTTATTTCTTTTGCAGAATACCTTGAAAATGCCTATGTTGGGCTGGGAATATGGCCTAGTGGCAAGCGATCTTGCCTCCTATACATGAAGCCCTGGGTTCGATTCTCCAGCACCACATATCTAGAAAACGACCAGAAGAGGCGCTGTGGTTCAAGTGGCAGAGTACTAGCCTTGAGCAAAAAGGAAGCCAGGGACAGTGCTCAGGCCCTGAGTCCAAGCCTCAGGACTGGCAAAAAAAAAAAAAGAAAGAAAGGAAAGAAAAGAAAAAAAAAGAAAATGCCTATGTCAACTCCCTTTGGTTCTGTATTTCTAAAACCACAATAATCAAGATGCTGCCGCTGCTGCTGCTAATGCTGATGACAATGATAATGATTATTATTTTTTGCAAGTACTGAGGCTTGAACTCAGAGCCTTGCATGCTTAAGCAGGCCCTTAACCACTAAGTCTACGCCTCTCAGCACTGTTTCAGTTTCAGTTATTTTCTGGATCAAGTCTTATGTTTGTTTGCCAGGCCAGTCTTGGAATGTGATGCTCTCATTTATGTCCTCCAAATAGCCAGGATTACATGAATGAACCACCAGGCCCAGACTGATTAAAAATGGAATCTCACTAACTTCTTCTCCTAGCAGGTCTCAAACCATAATCTTCATGATTCTTCTTTTCCATGAAGCTAGGATTACAGTTCTCAGCACCATGACCAGACAACCATCAGTTTTTAACTTTGTCCAGTCACCACTGCACCAGAGCTGTGGACATCTCTGAAACTAATATCAGTTGAGCAAGTCTCAGCTCCTGTCAGTAGCACTGGACATTCATGGTCACTCATCTATTTTGATTCTAGCATCCTTTACTTCTATTCCAGGACAGGAATTACAGGCTTGAGGCACCATTTCTGGGCTTGATGAATGTTTGGACTCAAGCAACACTTCATGAGACATTCCATGTTGGTACCATGAAAACATTTAGAAAGGAAAGAAATAAGAATAGAAGGCAGAATTAAAATGTCACACACTTTAAAGACTTTCAGGTAAGCCAGCCATCTGCTGAAGGCCAAGGACCAGAGTTTGATTGTGTTACTAAGAAACAGACATCCATCCACCCTTCCCTGACTGACACATAAGTAACATGTAGGAACCACGGTGTTTCATGAGAGGCTACAGGATGACAGCATAGAAGAACTCTGGTTATTTTATGCATCACAATGACAACATTTTGAATTTTTTGCTTGGGTTAATAGTATTTAAAATACATGTAAATGTTGTTGTAAAACATATATATATATCTGTTCTTGAAGCAGCAGATTAAAACTTAAATTGGTTTGAATCACTTTTTTTTTGGCATGGGATAGTTTTTGTTTTTTTTAAAGTGGATTTTCCCCTTCTCAGAAGGATTAATGTCTGCTGGTATGTGGGTTACTGTGGAAACCATACCTCCTGCTCCTCCTTCATTTTCTTCTTTTTTGGGAAGAGTTTGCCCTGGCTCTTAAATCAGGCATGCAGAAGAGTAAATTGCTACCTTTCCAAGCTGAGTACTTACATCTCACCTCCCTTTCCTTGCCTTTCACATCACACGTCTCCAGATACTGACCTTCATTTATTCAATGTGTGTGTGTGTGTGTGTGTGTGTGTGTGTGCGTGCGTGCATATGTATGTGTGATGCATGTGTGTGTGTATGTGTGTGTGTGTGTGTGCCAGTCCCATGGTTAGATATGTTAAAAAAAATCCTAAGTGCCATGGATTCATAAATTGGTAAGTTAAGAATATTCAAATGTCTCCACTTCTGCTAGCAAAAAGAGAATTTCACAATTAACACTGTTGTACATGTTTAACTAGCAGTCTCTTATTAGCAAATTTGGAATATTGCATATGCAAAATAAAAGCACAATATACAAGTATTTATGGAGCTGGGAGCTGGTGTCTCACACTTGTAATCTTAGCTAATCAGGATGCTGAGATCTGAGGATGGAAGTTTGAAACCAGCCGAGGCAGAAAAATCGATGTGCCTCTTATTTCCCATTAATCAGTAAAGAGCCGGAAGTGAAGGTATGGCTCATGTAGTAGAGAGTTAACCTTGAGCAAAAACAAACAAACAAAAAAGCACACAGCTGACCAGTGTAAAACAAATGAGAGTGAGAGGACTTGAGGTCAAGCCCCAGTACCAGCACACACACACGCGCGCGCACACACACACACACACACACACACATCACAACACAAGCTGCTTGGGAAGTAACTTTATGATCATTAGGTAGTGAGTTTTGATTTGATTTGTTTCACGGAGACAAACGAAGAGCTATTTAAGCAAACTCACAGACCAAAGACATCTGTGGGATATTAACAGTGATATGTAGAAAAATGTTCAGTGAACAGAAAGAATGCATTTGTGCTCAATGAACTCTTGAAACATTTGAGCTGCTACCATTATTCTGCATTGAATCTTAGTATCAGTGGAGTTCAGGATACATATACACAATTTGGAGACACAGAAAAACTGGCTCAGTGTGATTATATTAGTCACAAAAGAAGTCCTTGAGATGGTATGAGAGAGAAAAGAGAAAGGACACATATCTTCCATTCATAGCTGAGCCCGGAGCATGAACGGGTGCATCACAGCAGAAGGAGAGAGAGACTCCTAGAATCCCCTGGAACATGTAGATAATTACACATTCAAACAGGATTTGCTCTGAGCAGAAATTTAAGAATTATCTACAATCCCACCCAATGTAGATTCAAGTTCGGATTACATCTTGCTACTACTGGTTTCTAACACTTCCAGTACTCTGTATGAGATCCGGTTCCAAAGTTTGGGCTCCACTGGAAAGTGATAGCCATGTCCACATCTTCCACAAAGCTGGGACTGTAGGTGTGTGCACCACCATTCATCAGTGAGAAAATGTCCAGTGTGAGCCACCTCATCCATGTTTATTATTTTTCTTTACCTTTATCCCATAAAACCTTGTTATTTTATTGATTTTATTGTTGAAAAGATGCTGAATTTTCCAGAGAAACTTGGCTTGGTTTAACTTTCCAAATCCTCCACTTCTATATCTTTAAGTTGCCCTATTGATCATCAACATAAATCTAGATATGAACTGATGTAGGTCCAATGGTTTCCAATTTGAAGAGCCTGTTATATAATAATACACTCAGGAAATGTTTAGGTAAACAAAAACCAGATAATATTGCATTTTCTGTGTACTTTACTCTGAATAGGATTGTGAGATGCTATAAATGCCATATTTTTGTGACAGACATAAATAATTAAGAGGGTAGCTTTTAAGGTTTATGCCCTTTATATAATAGCTCTTTGCTTAATATTGAGTTTTGAGTATCTTACTACCAGTCACTGGTCATACCATTTCATTTTGAGTATATTATTTCATCTTGTGGCTATACTGAAGCTTTGTTTAACTGTTGTTTGAACATATGAAATATGCATGAACCTTTGCTTTCATAAGGAAATTTGGAATTTTATACACACTATTCTAACTGTACCCAAACAATCCCTTTGCCTTGTGGGTTTTTTTTTTTAACAAATTATACAAGAAATGTACCCACTGTCTTATGTATGAAACTGTAACCCCTCTGTACATCACTTGGATAATAAATTAGTAATTATTTCAAAAAATCAAGAAAAAAAATGTAACTCTTGATTCCTTTCCACTGTTTCCTACTATGTACATTCCCTCCATGGTGGTCTTAGTGCAGTGGCTGTTCATCAAATGAGTCTGTTCTTTGGAGATTTTCACCATCTGAAAGGATTATATCTGGTGTTGCAGTCTATTGCTTGTTGAATACATTGCATTCTTCTTGATTTGATGTCTGCCTAGGTTACCGTGTGAGGGCTACATTTGAGGGAAACTTGGGGATTCCTGGAATGCTTTTTGTGAGAAGAATTAGTCTGCATCCCAAAGAATCTGAGGACAGAAAGCAATAGAAGGGCCATTGCCTTGTTTTTATAATCCTTGTTAAGCTCATAGTTTGGATCAAACCATTAGATATTGAAGAGAAATCTTGATGAGCTGACACCCATTTAAAGCACATGAATAAATGCATATGCATATGTTGAATCTATAATGCTTTTGAAAAATACTAGCTCTGTGATAGCTCAGGAAGAAAGAATAAACTCATTGTTACTTGACCTTCATTTGCTTTTGTCCTTGGGAAAAAGTGCTTGGGTGAGTGTTTATGCATGAATTGTGTGGCTGTACATATATACATGTATATATATATATATATATATATATATATATGCAGAAAACTCATAATGGTTATTTGCTAGGCAAGCTGATTTGCTAACAATAAGGGGATAAAAAAATCTCAGAAGCTCGGAATCACTAGTACTTTAGGAAGAATTTCCTCCATGTTTTTCTCATAGCTTGACAAGCTGGTATTTGCTCATCCTTAGAAGCAATTTAACCTGTGATCCTTAAAATGGTAGACATATAAAGTGCAGTACAATTCCTTCTCTAATTTAAATGTTTTTACAAAGTTGAATGCTCATTTATGATTTAAAAACTTCACAGATAGAATCAGATAAGAATTTTCAGAGCCTAACTAATAAACAAGAAGAAATGACAATAAAACAAGAATAAATATGTTTTCCTGTCAAGCCAAAGGTGAGACCTCGATCAACTTATTTTATACCTAGTAAAGTACAGAATGCCCTAAAGATATTGATAATAAAATAAAATGCGTATTGAACTAAAAGATGTCTTTATTCATGGGCAAAATATATACATGGAAATCTCTACTGTGTCTATGTAAGAGAAAAGTGAGTTAACATTAGGTTACAAGATTAATTTTCAGAACTTCATTACATTTTTGGATTTTAGCAACAAAAATACTCAAAATAATTTTTAATGTCTAACATTATTTACAAGACAACTAAAATTATTAAATAATTTGGTACCTATTACAAAATGTTGATGCAAGACTTGTCAATGGAAGATTCCAAAGGGTTCTTTTTAAAAAAAAATTATAGTTTTGGAGCTGTACCCTGAAAACTGTTTTGCATCCACAATGTCTTTCTGAATATATGTGTATATATATATATGTGTGTATATATGTGATATATGCATATATATATACCCAATTCACAATAAAAATTCCAGCATCTTTTTTTTAAAGAAATTATCATACTGATTCTAAAAGGTATTTAGAAAGTCAGAAGACATGGACCAACTAAAATACCTTTGCCAAAGAAGCAAAATAAGTTATATTTCAAAATGATATAAAGCTACACTATGGATAAGGCAAAGTGATATTGACATTAAAATAAACAAACAAGTTGATGGAACGGAATGAATTCTCATTTGAACTTATATAAATGGTACCATGGGAGATGGTTCAGGAAACAATAGGACATATCTCTTAATCTATTCCTATATCTTACCATTGCCATTTTCCTACTGTGTGCAAAAATTTTAAAACATCTATGCAAATTTCATTCTCTGTTCTATCACAATTTCTAAAGGAACAGGCTCTGTTTACTTAATTATAGTAAGTGCAGCACATCAAATATTTCTACAGACGTATTTTTCATCACATATCTTAATAGTACTAATCATAAACCAATACAGAAATTGAGAATAATAAAATTGTTATCAGTTGCCTGTGGGAGTGTCATATAAAGAAAATATTAGAGAAGATTTGGTTTTCTGGCACCATGTCTTGAAAACTGAAGATCAGCTCTTGAAACTTCTATCACACCATTTTCAACACAATTTCAGGGATTAATGTGTTTTCTGAAACCCACTCACTAATTCAATGCCATTTATGCTTATGCTACCTCCATACTTTTTGGGTTGTCATCCAATAGCACCAACAATTATGATTCACCTCTCTTCAATGACACTAAAACATTAATGGTTCAGAAGTACAGTTAAGTTAAATGTAGTGAGCTGTACCAGTAATTCTACCCCATAAGAGGATGAGGTTGAGAGATTAAATGGATATGAGCCTATGACTCAACCAACTAAGTGGCGGAGATATAGCTCAGTGGTAAAGCCCTTGTCTAACATAATCAAGGCTGGGAGATTGATTTCCAGGACCACTATTAAGGCACATGCTGAATGAATATTTATTCAAAAACACAATAGCTTAAAATGAGAAAAATTAACAAGCTTCTTAAAGTAGATCTAAGAAGTAGCCAACTGTGTTGGGAGGGCTGAGGTAGGTTAATGCTTGATTCAGCTCGTCTTCAGAAAGATTACCCAAAAGCAAGAAGGGTACAACGACATGAATTCTTGATTCATTGGAGAATGTGTCCATCACAAGAACGTCTCCTTGAAACCAAATGATTTAAATATCTTTGCAGGTTTCCTCAATATATGCATTTTAAGGCCATCAATATGGATTCCAAATTCATGCATTTTGCTGAGCAAATGCTTTGTTGTACATGTCACATTGATACCATGAAGACAAAGAGGGATTAAACACCAAATTAGAGTTTCTGTTCTCAAAACACCTTCAGGTCCAGAAAGGCAGCAGATATCCTTCATAAGTGGACAGACATATAAGTAAATATGTTAGGTGGCATGTAAGTGTATACAAATGTGTTAATGGAAATACAGCAGATTCAAGGGAGAACTCAAATAGTATAATTCCTTAGCAAGGCAAAGTCAAAATTCAACATAATAAAAAGCAGGTGCAGGTATTTGAAAGGGGCATGGTAGGGTCCAGGGAAGAGCAGGCTAATGAAGAGGAAAAGTAAGGGATAATGCAATCAGAAACTCACTGTACATCCTAGAAAAAAAAAAAGGAAAGTGAGGAAAGAGGTAGGTTGGGAGGGATAAGTGAGAATATTGAGAAGGGTAATATTGACCAAGAGGTATCTTCATAAATTGCCTTCTTAAATGCCAATTCCTTTGTACAACTACTCAAAGATAATAAAATAGAATCTATACAATTAACATCGAAGAGGGTTTTGCTAATATTACTACAATTCAACTGTGGAAGCCTGGAACAAACTTCCTTGAAGAAATAATCTCAGAAGTGATCTTTATACTAAAGAGCAGTTCGTTTTTCCCTCGGCGGGGGGAGGGGGGGAAATAGGGTAAGGATATTTTCAGACTACAGTAACAAATTTCCCCTGAAAGCAACTGACTGCAACCTGATGTCCCCACCCATCATTTTAGCTAGAACTGTAGCACATCTATATGCATCTGTAATGTCATTATAAAACTTACAATGAATTAATTAACTAATTTGCATTATACAACTTCCTATGTAACAGAGAAGGCTTGTTGTTCTTAAAGTACATGAAAATTAAGCATAGAACTTCTGCTGTGGCAAAGAAAAGATGTGTTACAAAAAGCCTGGAAGGTGTAAATTGTTTTATTGTTCCATTGGGAGTCATTATATGAAGAAAAGTTGGAATCTTTAATGAAAGGCAGACAGGAGTTACAACCCTTTTTCTTCTTCTTTTTTTTTTTTAATGTGGTATGTATTCCCTCAATTGGGAGGGAGAGAGCAAAATGAACTTGTGTTTATGCAGATATTTTTTAAGCAATTAGGTAAACTGACAGCAGTTCCATAGTGACATTCTCACAGTATTCTGGTCTATTGATAAGAACCATTCTTCAAGATGCCAACCTCAATGCAAACTAAAGACAGTATTGTCAATAGGCTAAAGGCAGCAAACAATAGATTGCCACAAATAAAAACTGGATGTTTCTGAATCATGAATCAAAGGCTTTGTATCCTACAGACAGCAATGACCTTCACCTTTTAAATGCTAGCTCAATAAAATAAGTCTGAATAATATGACTGGTACAGATCACATAGGACAATTATAACATTTAACTCTATTCTCTGGCAAATATAGAACCTCTTTGTAGTTGATTATCAGAGCTATGAAAATCAAGGTTTCTGCATCTGAGCAAAGCATTTAAAATGTTTGCAAGGACTCAGAGTTATACATGCTTCAGACAACCTCTTCCTTTTATTGAAGATGGAAAGGAGAATTAAAATGAGGTCAACAAACCATTGGGAGTCTTTACAATTTCCAACATTGAACTGTTTGAAGGTGCTTTCAAGTATTTGGCCTAAATATGAGCAAAATCTTCTGACAATGTGGAAAAGTCTAAAATTAACAGGAGCATCTATCAGGCAGCCCTCTTGTTCTTATTATAGCCAGTGTCTTGTTGTTTTAATGAGGAGCGATGGAACAAATCAAGCACATGGAAACTTAGGCAGAATGTGAGGAGCAATTATGTACCGGTGACACTTCCAAAGATGTGGCACCCACAGGGAGTCTCTTCATCTGAGTTATTCACAGATACACCACGCAGGACATACCGAAGAACATGTCACACAAGTTGTGTGCATCTAGACATGCTACAGCACCTACTCGTTCTTTCTTATATATGTTATTAAAGACTAGGCAGTTTTCATCACCCAAAGTTTTGTAAATATTCTGTATTATGAGTTACATTATGAAAATACTAGATTTTGTATTATTTATTATTAGGTTTGAAATCACAGGAGTGGACTGAAATTAATTTATGGACTTGTTGTAGACCAGATATTTTTCTAGATATTATATATTACATATTTAATATAAATACAAATAAATTATGTATGTGTGTTACATAAATAATGTATGTAAACAGGCTAACACTCCCTGTACAATGTTGAATAGAAGCATTAAAATAGACTTTGTGGTTCATTCCAAATATACTATTTTATCATCAAGTATGAGGCTAGCAGTAGGCTTTTTGTAAAAGATTGTACAGGTTCCCTCCTTTTCTTTGTTGAGTTGATATTTTTATTATAATTACTTAATTTTATTAATTTTTCCTGTATCTCCAAGTGATAATATGGTTCCTCTTTTATTCTACTAATGAAATAAAATGGATTAATTTTCATGTGCATTCATGAAATTAATCCCACTCATTTATAATGTAATGTTCTTTTATTAAAAATAATATATGTAAATATATACATATATAGGCATATATATCATATGTATGATACTGTGTTATAAGTTGTATCAGAAATATATATGTATATGTATACTGTCCATATTATATACATATATTTATAAGTATGTTTATATTTATTTCTTTATAAAGATAGATTTATATACATATATTTAATATGTGGGTGACTCTAAATACAAGGGGATAAACTAAGGCTCCTGTTTTTCTTCTGATGAAATGACAAGGACAGGTAGATAGGAAAGGTTTAGAACAAATCATGTACAGATCAAGGAAAAGACAAGGACTTGTCATTACTCTTTCATTAAATAATCAGACTAATCAACTACCATTTCTTACCTCTGTAGAGAAGATTTGGTTGCTTATGAAAAAGAATACTGTAATCTACATTGTAAAAGCACACTTGCAACCAAATGATAACATTTTCAGCTGTATTGGTCATCCATAATATTATAATGAAAGATATAGATTAAAAACCTTATAGGTTAAAAAATTAAAAATAGAGTCCATGTTTCTTTGGGTCTGGCTCACTTCACTTAGTATAATTTTTTCCAAGTTCTTCCATTTCTTTATAATGGGGCAATGTCATTCTCTCTGATAGAGGCATAAAATTCCATTCTGTGTATGTACCACATTTTCCTAATCCATTCGACTACTGAGGGGCATCTGGGTTGGTTCCATAGTTTAGCTATGACAAATTGTGCTGCAATGAACATTGTTATGCTGGTGGCTTCAGTGTGTTCTTGTTTGTGGTCTTTTGGGTAGATGCCCAAAAGTGGGGCTGCTAGGTCATAGAGGAGCTCTATGTTTAGCCTTCTGAGGAATCTCCATACTGCTTTCCAGAGTGGCTGAACAAGTTTACATTCCCACCAACAACGAAGTAGGGTTCCCTTTTGGCCACATCCCTTCCAACATTTGTTATTGTTAGTTTTCTTGATAAAGGACATTCTGACTGGTGTGAGGTGGAATCTCAATGTTGTTTTGATTTGCATTTCTTTTATGGCCAGTGATGTAGAGCAATTTTTCATAGGTCTCTTGGCCATTTTCATTTCCTCATCAGAGAAGTCTCTTTAGCCCACTTGTTGAGGGGGCTGTTGCTTCTTAGTGGTTGTGTTTTGGAGGAATTTAATTTTTTTGGTTCTGCATATATTTTCGATATGAGGCTTTTGTTCATTGTATGGCCAGTAAAGATCTTTTCCCAATCTGTGGGCTTTCTGTTTATCTTGCAAGCTATGTCCTTTGCCCAGCAGAAGCTCTGCAGTTTGATGCAGTCCCATTTGTCCAGCCTTTCTTTTATTTGTAGCATTTCTGGGCCTTTATTAAGGAAGTTTCTTCCTGTGCCAAGGAGCCCAAGTGTTTCTCCTACTCCTTCTTGTAGTGTTTTCAGGGTATCTGTTTTAATTTCAAGGTGTTTGATCTTTTTGGAATTGATTTTGGTGCAGGGTGATATATAAGGATATAGTTTTAGTTGGTTGCAGGTGTTGAACCAGTTTTGCCAGCACCATTTTTTAAAGAGGCTATCTTTCTTCCATTCTATCTTTTTAGCTCCTTTACCAAAGATTAAGTAGGCATGGTTCTGCGGGTTCATTTCTGGGTCTTCAGTTCTGTTCCATTGGTCTTCAGGCCTGTTCCTTTGCCAATACCAAGCTGTTTTTATTGGCATACCTTTATAATACAGCTTGAAGTTTGGTATTGTAATTCTTCCAGCACTGTTCTTTCTGCATAGGATTGTTTTTGCTATTCATGGTCTTTTATTGTTACATATGAATTTCTGGATTGCTTCCTTTATTCCTGCATAGGGAATAGTTAGCAAAGGTTTAGGCTAGTCACAGCAGAGGATCACAAGAGTCTAATGGCTATGCCCTTATGAATGCATAAGATGATGCTAAGTGAAATGAACTCCATGTTATGGAAACGAGTGTTATATCACTGTTGTAATTACTTTCAACATGCCATGTGAAACCGTAGCTTCTTTTGTTGATGATCCTCTTGTATCCCCTTTCTGTGGTTGTACCCGCACTATCACTGTATCTCCATCTGAGTACCCTGCATGCTGTATATACTGGTATTAGAACTAGGGAAGTGAAAGGGAATATCAAAATTGAGAGAAAAAGGATAAAAAGACAAATGACTCCAAAAGCAATATTTGCAAAACCATTTTGTATAAATGAACTGAACAACTCATGGAGGGAGAGGGAGGGGGAAAGGGAGGGGGAAATGAGGGAGGAGGTAACAAACAGCACAAGAAATGTACCCTGGCCTAACGTATGTAACTGTAACCCCTCTGTACATCACTTTGACAATATATAAGTAATTATTAATAAAAAAATTTAATTTTTTTTGTTTTCATTATAAATTGTGATTCATTTTGCAAATATGGAAAGTGATGATGAGTTTCTTCCATGAGAAGTTCTTTCATGAGAACTTTAAATCTTCTATAAACAAAGAAAAGTTTACTTTTGGCTTTCAATTTGGAAAAATATAGGAACATCAGAAAAAAGAATTTTTAGACATTGAACGAATGCCTGGACTCTCTTGCTGTATATAAGAGGAAAATAAATGACCTAAGCTCTAGATTCATAAGCCTTGGAGTCAGTTGTGTGAGTACAATGCAGGGAGAACTCAAATAAAACCTAATATAATCTTATAGCGGTGAGAAAAGCGATATCAAATGTCCTAGATATTGAAGGGCCTGAAATACATTGGGCAAGAAATTAGGAAAAGAAAACTTACATAGAGACAGTGTTCCTAAATTTTTCATGAGTTTTCTTGATTCTTGGTTGGATATGGTTCTGTACAATTAGAATTCAGAATTTTTTTGCTTTAAAGATACACTTTCATTGTCATCTGCCAGTCATGTTTCTGCCAACAAGTCTGTTGAATTCTTCCTGCACATGTAATGTGTCTCTTTTCAAATGTGGTATCCTAAAAGACTTTTTGTTCTTAACTTTCAGCATACTGAATGTGATGTATTTCACTACTTCTATTTTTTTTTCTTTTGTTTGTAACTTTTTTATCTCATTAAGAGTATTCTGAACTTTGTGGATATGTGGTTTATGGCACTTTATTTGTTATAAACAAGTATTGGATAATATTTCCTGAACTATTCCTTTGCCTCATTCTTTCCATTCTGTTCTAGAATGTAAAGTATTTTGACATTGTTCACATCTCTTGTTTTATTCTGTTCTTATTATATTCTACTATATTCTTTTGTAAAAGCCATTCCTTTATTTTTTCACTTGGTTTACTTTCTCTCAAACAGACACACACACACACACACACACACACACACTATCTTATATATATTTGTATATAATATGCAATATAATTAATTATTTGTTTACTATATTTTTTTATCATATCCATTTGAATCCTTCCTGTGTTTAGTTATTATGTCCCAATGCCTCATCTGTCAATTTGTATTACCACCTTGATTCTCACATTTTGAATTATATTTTGAAAAATTCCTATCTGATAATTTCTGCCTCTGAGTTACCACTATAAGCTGGGCTATTTTGATTGTTTTGTCTCTTATAATATGGTTTTGATAATTCTTGATTATTGTGGCTCTCATAAGGAACTTGCTCAAGCAGGAGATGCAGTAAATGAGAATAAAATCTGCATACAATAGTACAAGGTGGAGATTGAGCATTCCTTGAATTTGGTTGGCCTGTAAGGAGCTACAGAATCAATCCCATCACGAGTTATCCAGATTTTTTTAAATTATTTATTATAAAACTAATGTACAGAGAGGTTACAGTTTCATACGTTAGGCATTGGATACATTTCTTGTACTGTTTGTTACCTTGTCCCTCATACTATCCAGATTTCTTGTTGTCATGATTCATCTCATGCATACCCAGTCCAACCCCTTCAACATTCTCTTGGATTATAATCAAATTGTTTTGCCAGATGTCTGGCATAAAACACGTTCTACTCCAGCTGCCTGCCTTCCTGCTTCCTTGCTCCCCAGGAAGCCTTCAACACAGTCCCTTGCCCCCTTCTCTGCAGTTGAATTCTGTTGATTACTCAGTGGTTGCTTAACCAAGGGTGAGGATGTTCTGTCTCTCCCATTCTGTTTCTGTCTTTATAGTCATGGCTAGATATCTAAGTAGTGTGCATGTAACTTCTCATTGTTTCCATCTTTCTTCCAATGTCAGAGAACATTTGAATAGTCAAGGTTTCCTGTGTTTTCTTGTTCTCAGTGTCAGAGTTTTCTTTGTTTTAATTGATAATCCCAAGGTTCTCCTCTTCACGCACTGCTAAGTGGGCCTTTACACAACATGAATCTGAAGTAGGGTCTTTCTATTTCTCCTCTGTCCTGCTATCACCCCCTTCTCCCAACCCCACCAGTCTGGTTCTAGTCACTCTCATGAATGTCTGATGAGATCTGTGAGGAAGAACTTGGGAGTACAAATTCTCTCCACATCTGGTGCTTTAGTGTTTTCTGTCCTCAAAGGAGTCCACTCAGGTCCTCCATGAATCAAAATTTTCATGTTCTATTTACCAGGTTTAATTTCACTAACTTCCATATGGCCCTGTGTCTGCACCAGGTAAACAAAGGCACACATGCAATGCACCATGAGGGTATCTTCTTTCCCTAAACTCAGTGGCCTTTAACCTTAGGCCCTCAGCTCTAGGATAAAAAGCTCTAGAAGCTGTAAAACACTATCTCTCTGTAACTAAAGAAGGCAGTAAGAAACGTATTTTAGAAACACTCTTGTATAATGTTTGATCAAGGAATCTAATGAGTAACTGAAACAATGGCCATTTTAACCAAGAACTGCGTTCAAATCTGCTAAAATTAGCACATGATAATTTTATTACTCTTATTCAAACTAACCTGTGATTTATTTCATAAATTTTATTTTAATTTATGTGTAGTTACAGTAGTTTTTGTGAATGCCTTTTTAGAAAATTTGATCCATTCCATAATATTATTTCAAAAATGAGTTCTTAGTCAGGCACAGGAAGCTCACACCTATAATCTTAGCTAGTCAGGAGGCTGAGATGGCTGTGTAAAACAAGCCCTGGCAGAAAAGTCTGAAAGACATTTATCTGCAATTGATTATCAAAAGGAAAAAAAACAGCTAAAAGTAAATCTGTGGCTCAAGTAGTAGAGTGCTAGACATGAGCAAACATGCTCAGGGACAGCACCAAGCCCTGAGTTCAAGCCTCAGGAGAGTCATAACAAAGAAAAAAACTTTTTTTCACTTCTCAACAGAACATAATTCTTCCCATGCTATTAAATCTTCCTTGAGGTCATTTTAATCTTAGTCTTATAACATGTTTATTTCGAATACTATTTTAAATGAAAACAACCAATTGCTCTATTTAAAATTATTTGCACTTTCAGGTAATTGTCCCATTAAGTTCATAATTGCCATTTGACTGTGTATGTACATTACACATACTTAGTTCCAGATCAAAGGTCTTAAATATGCTTCACCTGGAAATCACACTCAATGAAACTTAAATCGTTCTTTAAAGAAGCTATGTAAAATGGCCATTAGGTACATGAAAAGATATTCAGTGTCACTAGTGGTTAAAGCAATATAAATCCAAACCAAAATGAGATACCCTAGCATACCAATCGTAATTGCTGCCATGCCAAAAAAAACAACACAGAGAATAATGACTGTAGGCAGTGATGGGAAGAAACCCTGTAACTGCAGTTGGAAGGTGAAATGGTATAGCCTCTATGGAGAACAAAACCATGGATCCACTTTGGAGTAAAGGTATAACAGCCATGGTATCAAACACTCCTCCATGGAGTGTATAGTCCAAAGAAGGGGAAGAAAGGGATAGCAGGGTATTTGTATACAATGTTCATAGAAAGACTGCTCACAATAGCTTGAATATCGAAATACTCCCAAATGTTCATGCAGAGAGGCAGGGAGCCCATCCTCTGATAGGTGCAATGGTATGTTCTTTGGTCTTCATAATGACACTCTGTCACTAAAAAGACAATATCTGATCACATTTGCATCATTCTTAGTCATTGGCACAGCTTCATCTTAAAGTAATATCCATGTCTCATTTATCTATACCTTTGCACAGAGAAGATTTTAGGGGTGAAAAAGGAAATCACAGCATTATAGACAGATGCATTTCTGAACATATTACAGTGAACAATTGTGTGGGCACAAATATTAACTTAGAACCAATTCTAAAAGATAAGTGTGATTAACTTTACTTTTCAATTCCATTATACCTATTTCCTATTTTCCTCATCTCAAGCACTAGAGTCCTTTTCATTTTCAGATGATGATGTCCCTGTATACTTCTCAGGGAAAAGAAAATCAGCAGAAAACAACTTCCTTATCTAAAAATATCAACAAGTACAGCCTAAGTGCAAGGCTGCCCACACACTTGTTCTCTCTTCTGCTAATGTGGGAGAAAAAAAGTTGCTGTGTCAATTTAAGTTTCATCTCTCCAGTCTTTGCTTAGATTTCTTTTTCTGTCATATTTTCAAAGACCTTCTCCCTGCAATTTTCTCCTTCTCTTCTGTATCATTTATTTGATCTCTTTTCCTGCTCTTCACAATAAAACACTTTAAATGAGTTCTCTATGTGTCTGCCTTTATTGACTTGTCTTCGTCATTGGCTGATTTCAATAGTAATTTTTTCACAACATTTAATTGAAATAGCTCTTACCAAAACCAGTGATATCAGGAATCAACACACACCCAAAACCAATAGATTCCATTTTAACCCCTATCCTAACTGCCTTTCAATCATATTTGACTTACTTGACCACATCATTTCATTGATGCATTTTCTTTTTTGGCTTTGGTCACTCCCACTTCCACAATGCTTTTTTTTTCCCCCAAGACATCATCCACTAACGATTTTGAGAGGATGTAATGCCCACGTTCTATTCTTGGCCCTCCTTTATATCTATTTTGTCTCTTAAACTGATTTCAATCAGTACCATTGCTTGACAATCTTATCTAGAAACTAAATTCTGCCAAGCAGACACATGAAGGATGGCTTTTAAATGTGAGTCAGATCATGGTAATTCTTTGACCCAAAGCTTTTGAATAACCTCTGTGCCATTAAGAGGAAAGGTGACATGCTCACAGAGTGTGTGGCTCTCATAGCCTCTTTGATCCTTCTTGCATTCTATCCCTCTCCCTCTGCTGATGTTGCACTGGACTCTCTGATGTTTGCTAACCAGCAGGCATACTCTTGTCTAAGGATATTTTCACTGGCTGGACCACCCTCCATAGGGACAGCTCTCCCCACAAATGTCCACATGCCTAATTCTAGCTACCTCCAAATTCTGTTCAAATGTCATCTTGTTAAAATCACATCCTCTTTGGTATAAAGAGTATGTTATTAGAAACTGGAAGAAAGGTCAACCTTGTTATAAAATGGCAAAGAACTGGGCTGTTGTGTTCATGTCCTCACGTTTTGCAAAAGGAAGAAATTGTGAGCAAAGCAGTAGGACTTTTAGGCAGAACAGATGCAGGAAATCTCTATGTGTAGTTGTGAGAGCGTATTATTATTTCTCTGCACCACTTATAATAATAATGAGAGAAGGGAGAATTTAATTAAAGAGAAACAACTTTAGATTTGGAAAATTCCTAACCTGGATATATTACTAAATTTGAAAAGGCATATTCAGGATGGAATATCAAGTAGGCTGGTATGGTAATAGAGGATCTTGGGATATTTAGAAGTAGAGGATCTTGGGAGTTAAGGCAGTTGTTTTTGAAGAATATGTGAGTGAAAACTTTAAAAGCCTTTACAATACCATAAGTCTGGAGATATAGCTCAAAGATAGAGCTCTTACTAGGTTCAAACTATGCTACCACAAAATAACCAAAAACAAATCTATGAAAACAAAGCAGAATTTAGATTTTACTGAGGTTACTGGTGAAAATTTACAGAGAAATGGAAATCTAATTAAACATCAGTCATTTTTAACAAAAAGAATTCAATGTGGACTAGATGGTTGTGCAACTGTTGGGCCTATCCAGATAAATGAAATTAAAGGTAGCTTAGAGCTCACTAACAAAGCTGAGTCCTTGTCGAACAAAATGTGGTTAAGCAACATAGCAAAGTTTATGACTCTACAAGGTGTGAAAAGATTGGAGAAGTCCAAGATGCACCTTGAAGACAATTTGTTCAGGCAAGCGTCTTTGAAGAGCCTCATTAGTGCTGTTAACAAGAAGGTGTATCTTTAGAAAAATCATAACCACATTTCCAAGTAACCTTGGTAGAAGCCTGCAGTAGAGAAATGCTTATCTAGAAGAAACCTGTGTGCCTGGCATTTGTCCAATGAAATGAACCAGTGAGATTGACAGAAAGACAATAAAGTTTTTCTGAGGATTTTATCAATACAACTCTCATGCCTTACACTGAAAGAGACACAGGTTGTTAGACATTGTTGCATGTAAGTTCTACCCTTCATTCCAAGGGAAAGATGACTCAAAGAGGAAACAAGAGCATTAATGGAGACTGAGAAACCACAGGAAAATATGTATGTTTCATAGGGAAGTATTTATGTTTTAAGACCTAATCAAGCAATAGCTCATATTTGCACAGGTAGATTTCAGAATTTCTTTTTCTTTTTTTGTTTTTTTGGCCAGTCCTGGGGCTTGGACTCAAGGCCTGAACACTGTCCCTGGCTTCTTTTTGCTCAAGGCTAGCACTCTGCCACTTGAGTCACAGCACCACTTCTGGCCATTTTCTATATATGTGGTGCTGGGGAATCGAACCCAGGGCCTCATGTATATGAAGCAGGCACTCTTGCCACTAGGCCATATCCCCAGCCCCAGATTTCAGAGTTTCTATGGACCAAAATATCTTCAGTGAATTTTTCTCTATTTTATATGAGATCTCTACAGAAATCAGATGACTAAACCACCAATTCATTTGACCCAAATCCTAGAACTGTTTAAACAAATAGAATCAAAGAGCAAAATGAAGCAATGACAAAATCCTTCTGTGAACTCAGGATTATTCTAAATCTAAGAAAAGGCATTTAGACAAAACTATACACGTAACAATGAACGACTTTACTTTCTTCTCAGGATCATAATAACATAGCCATCCTCCCCAATATATCCAACAGTCTATTAATGATCTTAGAAATATCAATAAGGTAATACAGATTATAGGGGAATACACTGGAACAAGAGAACCAAAACTGCTTTATACTATTGATGATAACTCTCTTAAAAATGTAAAGGCACTACAAAAAATCGAATTAATTAGTAGAATTTGATGGTTCCTGAATGGGAAGTTACTGCAAACAAATCAACTGCATGACTCTATAGTATAAATAGATGTTTGTTTGATAAAAAAATGAAATTTAAAACACTATAAAAAATTGGAAATGCATGAGCTGGAAATATGATTCAGTCATTTGCAACATGCTTATTTAGTATGTGTATGATTATAAGTGGTTCGTTTCCCAGTGTTGTTGTTGGAAGGAAATAAATATAAAAAAATGTGTGTTGATCAAAACACAAAAACCTATAAATGCTAAGAATAATTAAAGAACACATAACAAATAGTTATATCATTCTTATAGTTTGGAAGACTAAAATTGATGTACAGACTCAGTCAAATTTGGCAATCTTTTAAATTTTAGCAAAAATCCAAATATAAATACTTGTGAATGAGAAAAATTTGAAATATCACATGATCTAAATTTATCAACTGATTTGAAAAGTTTATGTCAATAATTTTTATAAACACATCTTATTTTGCATTAGAAATAATAATTTTGGG
Organism: Perognathus longimembris pacificus; assembly: GCF_023159225.1. NCBI lineage: Eukaryota > Metazoa > Chordata > Mammalia > Rodentia > Heteromyidae > Perognathus > Perognathus longimembris. The sequence goes on along the minus strand of NC_063178.1, from coordinate 9,035,877 downwards.
GTTCTAAACATAGGTACTAAGGCTGTAAGAACTCTAGTTTAAAAATTAAAATATGAAAAAGAGGCATAAAAGTAAGTAAAATCGAAACTGAATTTCTGAGAAAGGAAAAACTACAGAAAACAAAAATTCAACCTATAAAACAGGATAAAATATTTACCCAACAAATTCATTTAGTGCAACATGGAACAGGCTATATAAAATCTGTGCCATTTTGTTTACATGCAATCTAGAACAGAAAAATTAAGGCAAATAAATTATTCCCTCGTGTCAGAAACATTGGGGGCAATAAATCTTCTGCTACCCAACAGCCGATAGAAAATACTCTATGGCCCGATTTTATTGAATGTAAATTATAATTCAAAAAAGTTTACTTTGAAAGGCAAGTGTGCAATTTTATCTATGGCTTTCCCACACAATCTTGTGTAACCTTGAGGAACTTAGCCTCTAAAGACAATGGAAAACATAACTAAAAAGAATGGCATTTTTATTGGTCAATTGTGCGCTAACCTAGATAAAGTTCAAGTATTGGGTATGTATTTTTTAAAATGCCATCTAATATGCATTTAAGGAATTCAATACTTCCCAAAACTTGTTACAAGAAAGGAAAACTTGAATTAGCATTTACAGCAGCTAGTAAATATTGAAAGAACTCTTATTGGGTAGAATCAATCAAACAGTGACATGAGAACCTCAGGCACAACTGGTGGGAGTCATATTTTGACTCAAGGTAAGTAGCACAGTTTCAAACCAAGTGTTGCTTCCAGCGTGAGAGAATGGATTCTAAGCCGATGAGTCCACTGTTGCTGTAAGTACTGATGCTCATCCATGTAGCACCTCCTCAGCTCGATGAGTTGGAGACATTCCCTTACTTGGTGATAGTCATCCTGCTGGAGACACAGCATGGTACATTTGGAGCAGTTCATGGGGTCAGCATAGAATAAAAACACCCACCTGAAAGAACTTAGATCCCTCAGTAATCCTAATGGTGCCTCCCCTCAAACTAACATAGCCCTTGTCAAGTTCAAGGCAGCTTGGAAACGCGCAGCTTTGAATTTCACCCTTATGGGAGTTGTGTACTGCTGCATTTAAAGTTTCCATTTTAGTTTTCTGGAAGCTTTAATTCAGTCACTCACTGGCTTTATCAATACACAGTTCTGTCATTTACAAACAAAAGAGTGAAGGATTTCATGCTATTTTTCCAAGCGTGGCTTCACATTTTGAAATTCCACAAGGGAAATTATTAGCAAGAACAAAAGGCCCCAGGTTAAGCAACCTTGGAGGCTATTATTTTAGGAGAAAAAATTTAGAGTATTTCTAAGTGATTAAGAGAGAAGCACAGTTTAAGAGAAAAGCACAATTATTTAAAGGTCCATTGTCTTTAGAGTATTAATTTGTCCAGAGATGAATTGCAATAACTCTAATTATATTTACATGTACTATTTTATATTCCTGGAAAATAATGTTGTGATCATGAATAATATGGAGTGGATAGTTGTATTGTTTCCCATAATATCTCCATGCTTTATGAATCTGGATTTTTGAGAGAGAAAACAGTACCCTTCCAAACTATGATAAACTTGTTTCTAAGTAACAATATTATCTGTTTTGCATTAGTTCCCTTTATGGTATTGTTTCTGGGCTTCTTAATGACAATACAAGCTACAAGTTTTTCCTCTGATTCCTCTGTCCACATAGTGCTACATTTGTTTGCGACTTTCAAGGTTTTCAAATCCTTTATGATCACATGCTTATTGAAGCTTAGAATGTTGTGACAGCTTTAAAAATCATTTTTCAAGCAAGTGACAATCTTTAACTCAAAATTTAGATTAAAATTATGTGACTGGTTCCCTACTTTACACAACAATTTTGCAGCTATTATAGGGCCGTAAGAACTTATCAAAGAAGAGAGTTTGGCGTGGAGAATCTTACTTTTCCTTAACTTTGGCCAGATTTTATGGCAATTTGACCTTACTGCATGCATAGCTAGTAATCAAAAATGAAAGGAAATGTCGTATAATTCAGCAAATCGTTTTCTCCAATCTTGGAGATTTGTTTTCATTACTAGTCGACTTTATTTGCTTAATTATTGAGTTAATTGCAATTCTTCTTTAATTAAAGCAGTTATTAAATACATAAGAAATGTCACATTACATATCTAACAAAAGATGAGTATCTTAGCTATTACAAAAATGAGAGGCTGCATGCTGAAATACTAAAGTTCCTTGGCTGATAGCATGATGGGAATTAAAATATTGATTTCTTTTGAGCTTATGGGTCATAATTAAGGATATGTCAAACGATATCTCATCAAGTTCAGTGTTTGGGCTTTATGGGTTTCCTCAGTGGTCGGTGTCCCTATGTGTTTGAATATCATTGCATATTATGCTAAAAGACAACCTCTATTGCTTAGGTTTAACTTCTTTGGATTATGAGATAATGCAGTGGAGACCAGTATAGTTTCCTATCTATGGGAAGAAAACAGACTCTCCTAGCCCTTTGCACTTTGATCCTGAAAGATAAACTCTGGAGTTTGCAAAGTAAGCTTACCACTAAAGAGCTGGACAGATTCAAATAATGAGACCAATAGGCTTAAATCAACATCAGGCTATCAGTTCATTTTACTACATTTCCATGTGTGCACATTTGCATATTTACATACACATTATATTTAGATATGTACAGATTATTCATCCATTAATTCAAGATTCTCTCAAGTATGTACTGAGTCTTAAGCCCTGGTCAAGGAAATTTTCTGGAATAGGCTACATCTTAGCATAGAAGGTTGGTTAGACTCATTTGGAGATTTAAAAAAATCATCAATAGTATGGGATGACCTGTTACTGAATCTCTGAATCATCTCTGCTCAACTTGTGCTTCTGTTCCTTTGTTTTCTTCTTTTCATGTTCTTAGGGAAGGACGGGATTCTAAATCATAAAGGCACATTTACGAACCGGTCTTCTCCAAATACCTTTCTGGAATAAAATTCTTTCAAATAAATAAGGCTCAACAATCATAGATGAAAAAGTCAGAAAGCAAATTTAAATAACTGGTGAATGAAATATTCAGGATTCTAATTTCCTTAATAAATTATTTCATAATTTAGTAGAATCTCTTAATAAATCCCTGCTTGAAAAGGAAGAGAAAACAACAGGAAGACTTAAACTACTCTTATTTCTTGCTAATTTTAGAAATAATCCTGTAAATTAGAATGGCACAACTTAAAGCACATTTATGACATCCACACTTCAAATAAGACTGTTCTCTTTATGACAACAACTCTTACTTCACCCCTATGTTATTATTTCTGAACTATAAAAGTATTAGCTTTCTGTATACATGTATCTGTATGTGTATGTGTGCATGTATATATATGTATATATATGTGTGTGTATATATATATATAATTTTCATGTTAATGGGAGTCTGTGCTAGAAACTGTTATCTGATCCAATTGATTAGAAATACTGGGAAATAACACGTGATCTTGGCATCAGAAAAATGTCTACAATGAATTTGATGATGTTACCCAGGAAGATTCTTTCCCACCAAGGACCTGGTAAATCACCACGACTTGAGAAGTGTTATGTGGCTCTACTTTTCACAGCAAAAGCCCCATTATCCTTAAAACTAAAAGCAAAGAAAAGCAAGTACCTTCTACTTATTACAGATGCCATTAGTATTATGGGAAGCTAGGTGGTTGCTATAGTATTTTCATCAAAGCTCATTTCTCCCTGCGTCCATCAAATAGGACTTTATTAACCCCACTATGGTGTAGTTCATTGAAAATAAAAACCATTAGGCACCTCTTACAGTCTTTTCAGTGGGTTATTTTAAAAAATGCACTGGATTACTTGAAATGGCTCATTCAGTGTCAAACAAAAATATTTTTTTAATCTACCAAAGAGATTTATTTCAATGATTATAAAAAACAAGCAATATATTCTGTGCTTATTTCTTCCTTTAACTAAAAGCTAAACTTCTTGTTTATTATAGATGTGGTATTTCATGATCTCATGAGATTTTAAAGTAGAATTCAGAAATCTTAAGTGTAGTGAGAGAGTGGAAGTCACTTAGAAAACTATGCCAACACGATACCTTATTCTTACAAAACTTAATTGCTGACCTTGAGCCTGGTTTATCTTGTGTGCTACATGGCTATTTAAACATGAGATGATCCCTGTGCCATCTTGGGTCTAAACAAATAAAGACAGAGAGCCATTGAAGACCAAAGGTCTATATTTCTTGCAATGACATGGGAAATGAGACATATAGTTTTTCATTTTCTTTTCTTTGTGAGTATATTCAGTGTGAGCCTATTTTTATGGAGACCAATAAAATAGCCATGACTGCTGTCACTGACAGAAATCCTCGCTTACGAAGACATGGGTTTGCAACAGCAGAACAATAAAAGAGAATTTCGATTGCCTAAATATTTTGCTTAGTTCATGCTGCAGGTTTTCTTTACTTATAGCAGGGCATTCTTTAATTTCCCATTTTCTGTGAAGTAGCAGAGACAGACAGACAGAGACAGAGACACATATAAAGAGAAGTGGAGACAGAGAGTCAAAGAGAGAGAGAAAGAGAGAGAGAAAGAGAGTATTGAATTCTGCATTTAAGAGAGAATGAGAAAGGTTTAGATCTGGGACAGGCATGATGTGTGGAGCAGTCATAGCCCAAAAGGTTGGGTAAATGTCTGTTTGGGAAGTAAAAAGGAGAGGAACAGATAATGTGTGTAGATCAAAGAACACTCTGTGCCAAGAGCTTCTCCCAGCAGGCATTGGGCCACCAGGGGGGACATTGAGCCAGGAGTGTTCCTGTGTATATGGCTGGCTGTCCTCTGACTCACACAGCACCCTATGCTTGACAGTGGCCTTGGTGAAGGTTCCTGTCACCAGCCAGGTGTGAAGGCATGTGTCTTTAATCCCACCACAAAGGAGGCAGAAGCAGGAGGCTCGATGGAAAGGGGCCAGACTTGGTTATATAATGATATTCTGTCCAAGGAAAAAAAACACAAAAGGGTGGGGACACAGCTCAATGGTGGAATGTTGGCTTTGTCAAAAAAATAAAAACTGAACAGTTATTGTTAGGTGCAAGTAAGATTAGGTAATGGAATTTTTTAATTAACACTACATTTTCATTTTTAACCATTCTTAGTACTCAACATTAGCCTCTCTCCTTCTCCTCCCTCCTACTGCCCCACTTCCTCTTTCCAATTTCCATTTCCACTTCCATTTCATGCCGTTTGAAATACCTGTCTTCCATATCTGAAATGTTCATCTTACTGACTCTGGCTTATTTCTTTTAACATGATGATTTCTAGCTTCAACTATTGTCCTGCAAATGACCTGTTTTCATTCTTTAGAGCTAAATATTTCATTACACATATAGTACAAAATAATACATAGTATATTATACCTACATACAAATATATATACTTTTCTTATCCATTGATCTGTTGATGGATACCTATAGTGATTCTGACGCCTGGATATTGTGACTAGTGGCTTGATTAATTGACACAGCTGTACAAAGATCTCAATTATTTCCTCACTTTGATTTCTTCAGGTATATACACGAGACTGTAAAATGAATCACATAGTAGTTTCTCTTTGGTCATAAACCTAAACACTTCTTGTATGAGCACATAATAATTCTTACCATAAATATATATGTAGGGGGTAAATTCACTTAACCATCAATTCTTTTTTTTATTTTTAGGTTTTACAAAAGTGATCCCATCTCAATATTTTTTAAATTTATTTATTAATTAAATCCCATCTCAATATTGACATCTTCACAGAAAACTATGTTTGCATGGATTCAGAGTAGAATAACTTATCCAAAATTCTAGGTATAAAACCTCAAGCATAACATTCTCTTTAAAAAGATGACTCCTTAGGAGAGTTATACCTAATTAGAAATTTATGTAGTGAACTTAAAATAATATAAGCAATAGAATAAAAATTTCAATTCAAATTTTTTGACAATTTATTTAATATGTATGAGTACCAGAATAAAATAAGAAATTATGTTAGGTATTGGAAAAATTAACAATGTGAATGCTTTTTATTTTTCATATTAGCTGACAAAGAAATATATTAACGGTCTAGCTGATTCAAATTATTGCCTCCAGAACAAAGTTTTGCTATAAAAAATTATATATAGTATACATTATTCAACAAATTATATATGTGAAATGTATATGTATAATTTATACATCCATCTAATCTATATATCTATATGTTCAACATATTTCTAACATACATCGTAAATATATACTCTAATTCTTTTTTATTTTTTTTTTTGTCGGTATGAGCCTTGAACTCTGGGCCTGGGCACTGTCCCTGAGCTCTTCAGATCAAGGCTAGCACTCTACCACATGAGTCGTAGCACCATTTCCAGTTTTCTGGTGGTTGATTGGAGAGAAGAATCTCATGGACTTTCTTACCCAGGATGGCTTTGAACCATACCCCTCAGATCTCAACCTCCTGAGTAGCTAGGAATACAGGTATGAGCCACCAGCACCTGGCAATATACTCTAATTTTTGAAATCAAATACTTTGAAGGAATACACAAAAGGAAACATTACTTTTATTTATTCGTTTATTTGTTATTGTTAACTTCAAGATCAATAATATTTTTTCTACAGAGGAGCAGAGAAAATACATCAAAAGCAGGTTATAAGGTTGTAGAATGCAAGATGACACTTGTCAATAGAATTTCAGTTCTTTTTAAATTTTTGGTTAGATAATGGAAGATCTGTGTCCTTGCTTTGTATCCTTTTCCAATTTAAAATACAATTTTGTTGCTATTATTAAAGTACTGTACATAAAGGTGGCAAGTCCATAAGTCAGGTAATGAGTACCATTCCTTTGGATAATGTCATCCCCTCCTTCACTTTTCCCCAATTTCCCTCTCCTGTCCTTGCTTACAAGTTGTATAGTTTATTTTTTACAGCATCTACTGAATACCCTGACTGCATTTGTTCACCCTTTCTCCCTCCATGTCTATGCCCCTTCTGCTCCCACTAAAAAGACAAGAAATCAAGAACTACACCCAACAATCAAAGCAGGTTATCAGGTTGGTTATGTCAAGATGACATTTGATTACAGAATGCCTGCACTCATGGTTTGTAAGAATCACCCAATCATTTAAAAAAAAAAAAGAAAGAAAGAAACCAAATTCTTTCACAGATTGGCATTTACTTGACTCAGCTCTCAGGAAAATGGCATATTTAGTTTCCCAGGAAGAGGAGGTGTGTGCCCTTCTAAATTAGTCTCTTACTCACACTGTCTGGATCTAGATGCTCAGTCTGTATTAGAATATTTCATGTTGGAGAATAAAAATACATCAGGTAGTTATTTCCCCCATCATGTACAACCATGACAATTGTGTATTGGTACAGCCTGTCTTCCCATCCAAGCTTACTTCCTTATAAACTGAAACTGGTCCAACATTTTGTCCATCCATGAGTCATGGTGCTATATTTGTACATTTCCTACTTCTGTTGTGAGCTGATGTCAGAATATGTCTTACAGTTATAGCCAACAATATATTTCAACATATATGTATATATATATATTTCAACAATATATTTCAACAGATTGTAGGAAAAGAACTTATTCATGGAGGCAATCCATATGTTCAGCTATCCATCAACCAAGGCCTTTCACCATTGATAATTCTTTACAAATTAATGATGTCAGATTTCAAATCAATTATTGCTTTATGTCAATGCCATCTTTTAGAAACATATATATTAATTATATGTTAATTATGCATAGCATGGAATTTCCATGCATGCGTTTCACCTTAATTAAAACCATCTTCCCTTCTTCTCTCATATTCCCCCATTTTTAAAGCATAAGTGAGCTTCACTTGTTATTTTTATGTATACGCTATTTCATTTAATAATATCCAATACGTACCTCATTTACCAGATTCCTCCCACTGTCCCTTCAAATAGCTTCCCTTTTACGTTCATATCTTTTCCTTTCCTTTGGTTTTAATTCCACATATGAGAGAAAAAGGATATTGAGAATGTTGACAGGGAGATATGGACCAAGATATATTGTACTCATAAACTTCTTTGTTGAATGGCAACTCCATACAACTACTTAAAGATAATAATAAAAACTTTAAAAAACAATTAAAAAGTAAAGAATGTTGATCATTATGGGCCTGGCTTACATACTTTACTGAAATAACACATTTGCAGGAATGACACATTTTTCTTTGTTGTTGAATAACAACTTTTGTGTGTTTCTATAATATTTTTTCAGTTCATTCATTGACAGTCATCTAGGTGGTTTGCATAAATTGGCTATCCAAATAATTCTACAGTGAGCATGGGTGTGTAGGTAACACTACTGTGTGCTGACTTTAGCATATACTCCAAAAGTAGTCTAAAAGAGAAACATGGAGTGTTTCTAGCTTTTTATTTTCTTTTTTCATTTCTTGGGAGTTTATTTAAATAAAAGTGACTTTAAGATCATATGCACATAGCGACTGAGTCTTTTCTACTTATTTATTGTCAAAGTGATGTACAGAGAGGTTACAGTTTCATATGTTAGGCCTTGGGTACATTTCTTGTACTGTTCGTTACCTCCTCTCTCATTCCCTCGTTCCCCCAACCCTTTCTCTCTCCCCCCATGAGTTGTGCAGTTGGTTTACACCAAATGGTTTTGCAAGTATTGCTTTTGGAGTCGTTTGTCTTTTTATCCTTTGTCTCTCAATTTTGATATTCCCTTTCAGTTCCCTAGTTCTAATACCAGTATATACAGTATCCAGGGTACTCAGATGAGATAGTGATAACACAAAATGCATCTTTTCACATTGGGGAATCTCAGGAACAAGACTTTTCAACAACGACTCTTCCACAAATATCACACTGAGGTATTCTTTAAAACTCAGTGGGCTTCCCTCTTAATCTGAAGCAATTTCCACTACAGTATGTTGTCCTTTGAGGTAGATTAAGTATATTTCTGGTGCTGACCATTGTGAGCTCCAGTCTTCCTCCTTGTCTTCTCTCCTTTTGGCCTAGCACACTGCTTACCAGGCTCAGCTCTACTCTGTTGCATTCTTGTCAAATCTTGCTCTCACTGGCCCCAAAATATTTGTTGGTTGTTTTTTTTGTTCAGAAATTAACCTTCAAGTCAATCTCTCGGGCATATCTGCATTTTCATAGAGACGACTTTGGAGAGTGAAAATAATCGAACCTACACCGATGAATCGTCATGTGGCATTTCTGACCCAATTTCAAATTGTGGAAAACTACTTGGGAAAAGGGAACCTCGTGTATACTTGAAAACAAAAACAAAAAAAGCAAATATATATATATATATATATATATATATATATATATATATATATATATATATATCACTGCCTCAGGCAACTTCCAAACCAGCACTGGAGATGAGGTTAAGTCTGTCATTCTCAGTAATGCTCACTGGAGCTCGGGAATGCTAGAGGCTGGAGAGCCCCATTATATTAGAAAACTGGATTGATAGTTAATTAGAAAAAAAACTGAAAGGCCATAAGTTACATAATTTTAGGCTAGGAGAATGAGGTAAAAAGTGCCACACTCTATGATCTTGTCCCATATGAGAACAATTATACTGTTTAAAAGTGTTCTAGATGAGGGTGGAAGTAGCCTATTTCAGTTCTTGATAGCTTTAATTATATTTATTTGTCTACTCGCTTATTGTTTTTTGATAAATCAAATATCTGTCCTGGAGAGGTAAAAGTAGCATTAGGCTCTTAACATCAGAATTCAGTAATTGCTATCATTTATTTTTTCTTTCTACAGATTTTTGTGCTGTTGGTAAGACTAAAGAGTTGTTATTTTTTTAACCAAGATATTATGTACTCAAACAAGAACATACACTTCAAATTGTAGAGAAGTTCCTAATCAGGGAATGTAAGAGTACTTTACAGCTACCTTTCAAACAACAATTTCAAGACATCTACCAAAACAATACAGCAATCAGAAGAATCTGACTGTGTATCTACCAATATATGAATTGTTGTTTTTCCTTGCGGGAAGATAAACCAACTCGAACTCAGAAAGATTTATTAGCTTTAACAAAGTGAGAGAAAAGCTCGGGCATCACTTTCTCTGGACTCACTTGGGAATTTGATTCACAAAACAGAGCAAACAAGTTTCCAAATGTTGTCTGTTGTTCTCCATCTCTCCAATGAGGCCATAACAAGAGCACTAAAAAATTTAATATCTGGCTCTACCACAAATCTGGTATTGATTACTTTAAGCATACCATTCATCTAGATGTTAAATCTTTCAAAGAGTTAAATTTATTTTTTATTGTTATCCTAAAGGTGATATACAGAGGAGTTACAATGATATAAGTCAGATAAGTACGTAAGTACAGATAAGTTCTTTGTGGACAATGTCACCCCTTCCCTCAATCTCTCCCAGTTTTTCTCTCCTGTCCCCACCCACAAGTTGTACAGTTCATTTTCAATGCAGTGTCTAGTGAGGGTCACCGCTGCATTCGCCCACCCTTTGTCCCTCCATTTCTGTGCCCCCTTATACTTCCAAAGACAGATCAACAAACAAACAAGACAAAAAGAAAACAGAAACAAAAGCAAAGAAAACCCTCTCATTTCCATTTTCTGGAGATCGTTTCAACTAATATTATTTTCTATAATCAGAAGCACAGATTGGGGCTTCTGTGCTCCTCCCCTAAGAGTATCCTCCTTGGGCCTCACTGTGTGTGAATGCCTAGTGTTCCCATCGCGGGAAAGATGGAAATTGGAAGTGCATTTAGGATTTCTAGCTCACCTTGCCCCACCCTTAGAGTTACCCAATGAAAACATCAGGCCAAGATGAAGGGCAACAGTCTGCCCCCAGGGAAAACATCTCCCAAGCAGATGAGCACTTGCATGTGGTTGGAACACCAGTGAGCGAGAGCTGTGTTAGAAACCTTAGTAGGGACAGACAACAGGGGGCATCTGGGGATTTTCCTTCCTCAGATGTGACTAAAACAAGAATGCAACCAAACAGCCTAGTTCTTGCTTTTAGGAACATTAGTAACCGAATGGGAAAGATTTGAAAGACTATCTCAGCTGCAAAATTTCACTCCGGGGACTTTTTTTTTTTTTAGTAGACTATGGCTACTTAAATTGAAATTGAAATTAAGCATTTTCAGAAAGCTTTCCATTCCTCCCCAGCCAACAGCCCCCCAATCGCCTCCACCGGCAAATGAGATGCTTGGTAACAATACGGCCTTGAAAGACCCGACCCCCCCCCCCACCGTCAAGTAGCAGTGGCAGTTTATTAAATTTCACTCAAGGCTGACATACACACTTTCCCCACTATGATACAATTTCAGGTTTTAAAAACTTCCTAAAAATTGAGCTGAGAGTGAAAACAATCACTCAGGTGGAATTTCAGGCAATTTCTGAAACAATGACTATAAGGAAGAAAAGGAATCCACCAGGGCTTTTCTGAGAGGTTGAAGATCAGTTGGAAACAATATTTAATTTCAAAATCTCATTTAGATGATAGATGGATGGATGGATGGATAGATAGATAGATAGATAGATAGATAGATAGATAGATAGATTGTACCTCAGTCTGTGGTGAAGATCCCATTTCAGAATTCTTGCAGTTTATCATAGTTGTCTATGAGCTGAATAATTGATGGGGGATGTTTAATATCAATCTAGATAGAAAACATGTTTGAAGAGATGTAAATAATGTATCCCATTTTCTCTTCTAATAACAACAAACAAATTGTCTTTTGATCTCCATGACCTGAATTTCCTATGTGCCAGATACCTTTCTTGCCCATGGTTTCAATTTTCTTAGAAAGAAAAGTCCAGATTCTTTGCTGTTTTGCTATAGTTTGTATCTTGAAGGTTAGGCTCTGTGTGAAAGGCTGAGAGCTAGGGTGGCATTAGTAGGGAAGTTTGACATGGTATCATGGCTTTTGCCTTACAAAATGATCATATCTGTTTGCAAAAGGGTGTGATTCTTGGAATTCTTCATGTTTCAGCTCACATCATTTTGTGAGAGATTTTCTTTCTCCACCTGCCTTTTTTCCTTATCTATCATCTATATATCTATCATCAATCTATCTGTCATCTATCCATATGATCTACCCACCTAAATCATCTATCTACTTATCTCTATCTATCTATCTATCTATCTATCTATCTATCTATCTATCTATCTATCTATCTATCTGCTTGCCACTCTTGGGGGGTTGAACTCAGGCCTGCGCGCTGTCCCTGAGCCTCAGTGTGCTCAAGGCTAGCACTCTACCACTTGAACCATAGCACCACTTGTGGCTTTTTCTGAGTAGTTTGTTGGTGATAAGAGTCTCACAGATTTTCCAGAAAATGCTGGTTTCGATCATCAGATCTGTCTCCTGGGTAGCTAGGATTATATGTGTGAACCACCTGTGCCTGGCTTATTTTTCTTTGTGTTTTCCAAGGTTATTGTGGACTCGCGAGTTCATTTACCTTTTGTGTGTATACCAAAACACCATATTTTACAATACTTTTGAGTTTGGAATGTACAGTGTTTCTCCATTTCCCATGCCAAACTAGCTAATATTTTCTTTGTTTTTCCTTTTTTTTTTTTTCATTTTTATTGTCAAACTGATATACAGAGCAGTTACAGTTTCATACGTTAGGCATTGGATACATTTCTTGTACTCTTTGTTACCTCTTCCCTCATTCCCCCCTCCCCCCTCCCCCCTTTCCCCTTCCCCCCATGAGTTGTTCAGTAGATTTACACTAAACAGTTTTACAAGTATTGCTTTTGTAATCGTTTGTCTTTTTTACCCTGTCTCTCGATTTTGGTATTACCTTTCAGTTTTCTAGTTCTAATACCTGTATAAACGGTTTCCAATGTACTCAGATAAGATACAGAGATAGTGCAGGTACAACCACAGGAAGGGGATATAAGAGGATCATCAATAATAGAAGCTACGATTTCACATCGCATGTTGAAAGTAATTACAACAGTGATATAACCGTCATTTCTATAACATGGAGTTCCACTTTTGGGCATATACCCAAAAGACCACAAACAAGAACACACTAAAACCACCAGCACAACAATGTTCATTGCAGCACAATTTGTCATAGCTAGAATTTGGAACCAACCCAGATGCCCCTCAGTAGACGAATGGATCAGGAAAATGTGGTACATATACACAATGGAATTGTATGCCTCTATCAGAAAGCATGACATTGCTCCATTCGTAAGGAAATGGAAGGACTTGGAAAAAATTATACTAAGTGAAGTGAGCCAGACCCAAAGAAACATGGACTCTATGGTCTCCCTCATAGGGAATAATTAGCACAGGTTTAGGCTAGTCACAGCAGAGGATCATAAGAACCCAATAGCTATACCCTTATGAACACAAAAAATGATGCTAGGTGAAATGAACTCCTTTTTTTTTCTGTGCTTATTTACTTCATAGTAGAGCAATACATTGCAGGCAAAGTCTGGGCTTTCTCTGACCAGGCCTAGACCTAGCCGATTCTCCATATTTCTTTTAGTGAGCTAATGGCACTAAAAGGCCAAAAGTCTGAGAACTTATGCAAGTTTTATACTTCCTGGTAGTATGCATAAATAGAATTAGGGAACAAACAAATTTATGTTTCCAGATCAAATCCAGCATTAAAGTCATTTGTTCTCCTCATTTTAATTTCCTTCATATTCCTAGTTTTATGAATGTTGAAGTTCCTGCCACCACACAATCAATTCATTGACCCATTTGCTCATTTCTGAAATTTGTACAAAAAGTACAGAATTCCTACAGAAATTCAACCCATGCTTAGCAACTGGTTCTTTACTCTTTCACTTTTTTTATTCAGAGGAATTATATCTTGCTAAATATGTATAATAAAAATGTTTATTTTTCTCAGAGATTAGAGTATCAGATTGATGTAAAGCAATGTTCCTTCACTTTTGCTTGTATCCATGTTTTGAGTTTTCATTCTTATTGTTATTTACTTTTAATTAAGTTTAAAATATAATTTTATTGATGTTATGAAGGTGTTGTACAGAGGGGTTGACATTTTATTTATTTGATTTTTATCTATTATTTTCTAGTGCTTAGCCAACATTACATAACACAGGTAGATTTACAGGTTTGCTCAGCTTGAACTCAGGACCTGGGCACCTTACCTGAGCATTTATGCTCAAGGCTAGTTCTCTAACACTTGAGCCACACTTCCTATTCTGGCTTTTTGATGGTTGATTAGAGATAAGACTTTCTGCCTGGGATGGCTTTGAACCACAATCCTCAGATCTCAGCTTCTGAGTAGCTATGATTACAGGTAAAGCCAATGAAGCCATGTTTACATTTTGTTTCTACAGCTAGTTTTAAATTTAACTTTATTATCCTTCATTTTGTAATTAAAACTACAACTAGTTTTTATTGATATTTCTTCTTTCTTTTAGACTAACACCTTCGTTCTTCAGATTATATTAAAGCATTCCTATACATATCCATAATGGGAAATGTAAACAAACATTTCCTATGATATAAAAGAGGAGGGTCTAGAATCTAGGAACAATTTAAAAGGTAGTGATCATTTACATCCTATTCTATTTGCATCTAATTCTTTGTCAACCACATATAAAGAAAAGAATATGTTGTATTTTATCTAAGGAATTTTTTAAGGGCTGTATTCAAATAAACCAACTTGAAATCACCTTTCCAATCATATTTTTCATCTATCGGGCACTATTTTTGAATTTATCTGCCAATGAGAATTTTATCCCACCACACAGGAATTTAATGAGAATCTTGGTATGGTGATCCAGAATTCACTCCACCTTTAACCATAAAAAGATGGCACCAAACATGAGCTGTTTCTAGAATTCATATTTGAAGACAAATTTGAAGATGAGAAAAAAATCTCCTTTAAGATGTCGCATTCATTCTCCTAGAGCCCCTTCACAAGAGATGACTGAGGGACTGTCACTTGGTCATATTACTTTTTCATAAATTCCTTTTCAGAGGGATTGAGAGCTGGGAGCTGAGGCTCACAAGAAGCTGGCAAGCCAGCTAACTGAATCTGATGTACTTGAGGCTCCAACTGCCAAAGCGAACTCAAGACCTGTTAAAAAATGGTGCTTTCAAACTTCCTTAATGTCTGAAAAACTAGGGCTAAATACATCCTTGACATCCATCTCCTTGAGCAGTTTCATCTACACTTCTGAGATGTTCGATTGAATTACAACAGAAAAGACAAGATCATTAATAATGCTATCCTCACTGTTGACAACCTGCCATGATGGAACTAATATTCTTCCCAGCAACTGTGAATTGTGATGGTTGGAGAGAAACACAGAAGAAATGTGTGTGACAGTGCACTGAGTAGGTCTCTTAGGAGAAGACTGATTTACCAGCTACTTTCTAATTTATCACCTTCACTATAAAAATACGGTGTGAATTCTTGTCAAAGTTTACATTCAAATAGTAGTTGACAGTGTACCTTATTGGTAAGAAATCATTATTTGTGTTGGTGAATTCACATCTAAACAGGTAGAGCAAGTTCATATTGCGTGTACAATGACTTTAGAGTGTTTCTGGTCTTCCGTTCCTTGTGATCAGCCAAATGTTTCTTTGTCTTACATGTGAAATGGATTTTTATGGGAATGATGTTGTTATAAATCACCATGATATTGGCCTCCACAAACATGTTGTTTCTGCATTCTATTACTTACACCACTGGTTTGTAACTTTTGACTCCAGTGAATTGATTTGGAAAGGTGAATCTCTGGAAAATGCTTTTTCTTATCTTGGCATGATTACCTAATTCACATTTGAAGACTAGAGCAAGGTTTCTGTGATCGTAAAGAGATCTCACAGTCATCACGTTTCTGGGTACCACACAACATAAGAGTGACAAAGTCTCCATCCTCATCAAAGAAATCAAGTTTGTGATAGTGAATAATCTATTTTATTCTCCAGAAGAAAAAAATCTTTCTCCAAAGAAACAAAGGAGCATTTTGATGATAATTTCCTTCTAAAAGTATCAGCTTCCATTACTAGTTCTTTTACATTTTGCTAACAATTCATGCCCTGGAAGCTAGTTTGAAAAATCATTTCATTGGAAATTTCCCCTGTATGTTGTATGTGAAGCTGTGACAGGATTGCTACGCCTTTGCCAACAGCGCCCTCTATGGTTCATCACCAGGATAATTGTTGTGCAACTGTGGAATGACCAGTGTATCACCTGACACACAAAGTTTTAGGAAAGATGATTAGTATTTCAAGATATTCAGTGAAACACTTGGAATATTTTCTTGTTTAATCTTGGCTTCGATTATTTTTCTTTATCTTTTAGTATTTATTCTCGCAACTCCAATTTTAATAAAATTTTGCAAATACATAGACCTAACTGGGATCATAGAGCCAGATAGGATACAGTGATAAGTTTTGACAGATTTCCTTTCACTTGAAATCATATGTGTTTCCTGTTGGTGTAGATGTTTTATTACTAGAATAAGATGAAATCGTCGTAATCTTTTTAACTTAAAATGATATGCCGGGTACTGATGGCTTGTATCTATAGCCCTAGCTAGCCAGGTGGCTGAGATCTAAGGATCTAAGTTTGAAGTGAAAACTAAAAAGCCATAGTGGAGCTGCGGCTCAAGTGGTAGAGTACTAACAAGCAAAAACATTTAAGGGACAGCGCATAGGTCCTGAGTTTAAGCCCTAGGACCAGCACAAAAGAAGAAAGGAATGGAGGAAAGGAGAGAGGGAAGAAGGAAAGATAGAAGGAGGAGGGAGGGAGGAAGAGGAAGGGAGGGAGGGAGGAGGGAGGGAGGGAGAGAGGGAGGGAGGAAGGAAGGAGAACGAGAGAGAAAGAAAGAAGGGTGGAGGGAGGGAAGGAGGCAGGAAGATGGAAGGAAGAGAGAAAAGAGAGAAGGAAGGAAGGAAGGAAGGAAGGAAGAAAGGAAGGAAGGAAGGAAGGAAGGAAGGAAGGAAGGAAGGAAGGAAGGAAGGAAGGAAAGAAAAAGAAAGAAAGGAAGAAAGAAAGAAAGGAAGGAAGGAAGAAAGAAAGAAAGAAAGAAAGAAAGAAAGAAAAGAAGGAAGAAAGATAGAAAGGCTAAATATGATGAATAGGAAGCAGCTTTTGTTAAGAAAAAAAGAGCATTTGACATTATGACATCAGGAAGAAGAATTGATCATTTATTCATGATGGCCACTTCTAACTGATCAACTAAAAAGGCTTAAATTTTGTGGGGGAAAATGCAATTCTATGATGTTACATGAAATGAGATTTCAGAAGCTGTGTTGCTTATATGTATCATCTTGAAACAAATACATATGGACTTCAGATTCTGGGCAATACAACTGCTAAGCTAGTACTTGCAGCTTTGTTAATTACTACTTCCCTAATTTCTATTGAACTAAAATGTGACTTTAGACTCCTTCTCAACACAATATATCTAAGAACCACACTGCACATGAGATACTTTAAGTTATGGTACTATGCCTCATCAGATACTAGTATTAAAATTTTCCAAGATAAGTAGGTTGCATTTTCAATTCAATTATATGGAAGTTTAAGGACACTATAATACTTGCATGGAAGTAGTCCTGCTACAGATAATTTCCTGTAAGTTTACAGTTTAAAAGTAACTTGATGCTATTTTTATCTCTTCATATCAAGACTATAATGTGATTTCTAATGAAATATTTCTTCTAAAGTTGCTTTACTATGTGGAAACACATGCGCACACACTCTCTAGTGAAGTGGAATGTAATTAAAGAAAGATATTGATCTTAATTCTAATTATTTGCTCCACCTAGAAAGTATGCTTACATACTTAAAGTACTTTCTACCACCACATAAGTTAAAGAGATATTATTCTTTCTGTTTTTACAATTGATAAACTGAAACCCAGAAATATATGTTGTTTATTTAATTCATTCAGCTAATTTACAGCAAACTTGATATACAACTGTGATTTGTCTGTTTCCCAAGACATAATTTTAAACTCCTCAAGATATCACATGCTTTTCCATTTAATTTAGCCCCAAAATGATGTACATTATTTGGAAAGTGTACCATACACATTATATGTAATATATCTGGCTTACCAGGCATATAATTTACAAATTACATTTTTAGGCAACATTATACCAGAGGGAAAGCTTTCTTCATGTAAAGTAGAGAATTGTTGGTATCTTTAACATAAAAATGAACCTCAGGAGTGAAAAACCACATTCAAATATTCCAACACGTCCAAAAGTATGAAGAGAAAACACAGGAAATGAATACAAAGGCCTTATCAATATAATAATCTTGTGGCTGAGGACATGGCTTAGTGGTAGAACATTTTCCTAACATGCCTCAGGCTCTAGGATCAATCTTCAGCACACACACACACACACACACACACACACACACACACACACACACACACAATAAAGCAATCTCAGCAGTAATACAAGAATAACAAATGAGGTGTTATTCACTGCTTACCTACTGGCAAAACACATTTGCAGATTTATAAAAAACTTGTAGGATAAAAGGAAATATCAGACAATGATGGAGGAATTGCACATTATATCATCTTTTTAAGAGACCATAAATTCATTTTAATTCAGTTCCCCTCCAATCTGCCGATAAATATGGAAGTAAATGTCTATCACAATACACATTATAGACTTTTTTTTCAAGGAACTAGTACAAATTTAAATGTTTGAAAAATGTTTAAAGTAAGTAGTAGGTTTTTACTTCTTTAATGGAATGGGTAGACTATACAAATTCTAAAGAATATCTAACTTATTGTTAAAGATGATTAAATAGCTTGTGTCTTCTTGACTATGTAGGAATCACATATTAATTACGAAGGTTACTGGTTGGAAATAGAAACCTGAAAAGGAAAAATAAATAAGAAAATAATGAGAGGAAGTTTATTTACATTAGTCTAATTATATATTTTCACAAAAGTATATTTTCATTTCTTAATGGTCAACAACTGTCTGAAGCAGTGTTTTCTTTAACAAATAAAAGAAAAGAAAATGACAAAATTATGCCAAGCATGTTGACTTATTCATGTAATCCCAATTATAAGAGGTAGATGTAAGAGGACCATAGTTCAAAGTTGCATGAAACACTATATAAAATATAATTTAAAAATAAGATATTAAGAGTCACAGATCAAGTAATAGAATGTGTTCCCAAATTCATGACGTCTTGAGTTAAAATTCTGGTCTTGCCAAAAAGTTTTTTTAAATAAAAGAAATTACAATACCAGTGGCTCCTATCTGTAATCCTAGCCACTCAGGAAACTGAGATCTGAGGATCATTATTTGAAGCCAGACAGGAAAAGTCTATGAGACTCTTCCCTGCAATTAACCATTAAAATGGAATTGTGTTTAAAATGGTTGATTGATAGCCTTGAGCATAATTGTTCTGGAAGAGCATGCAGGCCCTGAGCTCAAGCCCCAGGACTGGCACAAAAGAGAGAGACAGACAGATAGAGAGACAGAGACAGAGAGATAGAGACAGAGACAGAAACAGAGAGAGAGACAGAGACAGACAGACAGAGACAGAGAGAGGGACACAGAGAGACAGAGACAGAGAGAAACAGACAGAAAGGGGAAGGAGGGAACGAATGAAAGAACAAGGAAGAAAGTAAGGAAAGAAGGAAGGAAGGGAGGGAGGGAGGGAAGGAGGGACAAAGAGAGAGAAACAATAGCAAATTTCGGTGTATACTGTATAATTTATTGATTCTGAGTTACTCCTCATATATGTTAGACTAAGAAAGAAAAGAAAAAATTAAAGTCTACCAAAAACTATCACACTTCAAAAATTTGAAGGCATTTCTCCTTGGTAATATCAAATCCATATGATTATATACTTAAGGAAAGTAATTTTATGGAGACCAATCCCCTACTTTTGAGCAAGGAGCAATGCAGTGTTCTTTGTACCACAAAAGAATATGCATTATAAGTGTTGTAGAGAATTTCAAAAATTAAGTTATATTTGAGCCATCACCACTGAAAATAATGAGTAGCTTCACTATTTAAACAAAAAACCAAAGTCATACCTAATGCTAAATTTCTCATCTTCTTTTATACTATAACTCTTTATTTCACACATCCCACCAAAAGAAATTGTCACTTGTTTAAATCCATAGTATTTATTCTTCAAGAGGCTTCTTTGTCTAGAAGAGACCTATATCCACTCTAGATCATTCTTCTAGTGAGCATGTGTTCTCTTGATGAAGCTACAGGGGGAAAAAAAGTAACAACAAGAGGTAAAAAAAAAAAAAACACCTCATATCCTCACAACCACTAAACTCATATAAAGCAGATAATCTATAAAGAATGCATCAGTTTTATTTGTCTTCGGTCCTCTATGCTTCAAGGACTGGAACCAACAGCACTTACTCTTTTCCTGCTCTTCTCACATTGAGGGCTGGAGCAAAAATCCTCCAAGTCAGATAATTAGCAATTGAACCTTTTGCTGTGATGTACCAGTTGTACGTTCGTTTGCCTCATTAGCTGAAAAGAAGACACTGTGTGAACACAAGAAAGAAAGAGAAGCCAAGTTTTACTATGAACGTGCATTACCTTCTCGAACAATTATGGAGCTACAGTAGAATAAGTTGATTACATCTTATTACTCTAAATGGATTTCATCCTCTAAAGAAGCTAGCACTCCAGTGAACAAGCAAGCTGCCTTAACCAAATAAATCTCACCAGTGAGGACACACATGCAATTATTACCTACAGAGTTAACAACCAAATACCTTTAGGATCACTAAAGGGTTAAGTAATAGACATCTAGATATTAAAGAATGAAATTTTTAAAGGTATGGGATAACTAGATCAAGTATCAAATGACCCTTTTAAATGAATGATGACTACAAAGGCAAGTCTTTCCTGCAGACACCACCGCTCCTGGATCTTGGAATATGTCTGACATGGCCGCCCTCATCTACAATCATTGTGAAGTATGTATTTCTTAGCAAACTTACTCTTGTTCATTCACCTTCAGTATAAGATGTCTTGAATACCACTTTGATAACCCTAGCTTATTTGTTTCAAATCTGAACTTTCAAACCTGAATAATGGCCATAGAAATTTCTAAAGGACATTCTATCATGAACATTTCAATTAGGCTGAGATACATTTTAGTCATTTATCTGTCTCTTTGTGCCTTCTTGAGTAAGTTCAGTGACATGAAAACTAAGCATATACAAACTTCATATGAACTGAAGGTTTGGACACCCCCCCACATTTTGATGATTTAGATAAATAGAAAGAAACTTAGAAAAAAAGCGTTACCAAAATATGTCACAATTGAAGTTCAACTTTTGAAAATTATGTGAAGAAATGGACAATTTCCATGACATGGGAAAGCAGATGCAATGTTTAATCTTTTCTACTCCCCTAAGTGATTTTGACTATTAATAATTATAATCAGTTTTTATAAATATTTGGCAGTGTACTGATATGAGTCTGAGAGAGAAATGTTTGAATTAAAGTTATATTAATTGCCCTGAAGGAATGAAAGTTTAATTTGGCATCCATTGATCATTTGAAAACAACTAGGAAATTGTCTTTGGAACTGAATGGAATAATTGTCCGATCCAAATTTACTAGACCCATCTAGCTTGGGTTGGTAGCAGATAGGAGAGTGAATTTGGCTAGAAGCAAACAATGCAGAAACTGAGCAATAAATCTTCTGTGGTTCGGGACATGTAGATGTATTTTCAGCTTTGGTTTATTCAGAAGAGAACATAAGCCTGCTTGAATGATCGAGGTGGGAAAACAAAATTAGGATATCTGTTCAGTGTATATTTATATTCAAGCTCTCTTCCAGACATGTCTACATTACACGGTACTATCTCTCCTTCAGATGCTCTTCCAACTCAAGCCACATAGCTCCGCAAAGTCAATCTAAAGTCAATATTGTAATGAGACAGTTCAAAGAATCCTTTCAGTCTCAATTCAGCATTCAATAAAATCAAGTTTTGCAACTTCAGTGCAAAGTTCAAAGTCTAGAATACAAACTCCTCAAGAAACAAAGAATCATAAGATGATGCTAAGTGAAATGAACTCCATGTTATGGAAATGATTGTTATATCACAGTTGTAACTACTTTCAACGTCCCATGTGTATCTGTAGCTTCTATTATTGATGATGTTCTTGTATCACCTTCCTGTGGTTGTACCTACACTATCTCTGTAATCTTATCTGAGTATATTGGAAACCATGTATACTGGTATTGGAACTAGGAAATTGAAAAGGAATACCAAAATTGAGAGACACAGGGTAAAAAAAGACAAACAACTACAAAAGCAGTACTTGCAAAACTGTTCGGTGAAAGTGAACTGAACACCTCAGGGGGGGAAAGGGAAAGGGGGAGGAGGGAGGGGGGTATGAGGGACAAGGTAACAAACAGTACAAGAAATGTATCCAATGACTAACGTATGAAACTGTAACTTCTCTGTACATCAGTTTGATAATAAAAATTTGGAAAAAAAAGAAACAAAGAATCAAAAGTTGACAAATCTATGTGTGACACCATGATTTGTTAAGGATAGGATTTCTTTCTTTTGGCTTATTTTTTTAATTAAAAAGTATCTAAATCATAAATACTAACCATACTTGAACTTAGCAGGGGTGTCTCAGAGATCAGAAGCATAGAAAAAGATTTGAAGGTACTGAAAAATATTCTCTATTTGCAATGTTGGCCAAAACAATCTGCTAAATAAACTCAGAACAAGTGTGGGTTGATGCCTCTTCTGCGTGGTTGATGTAAGCAAGAGTTTTGTGTATATGTGAAAGTAAGAGCAAGTTTTATGACAGGCATGGTAGTACACAAAAATCTGCTTTAGAACAGAGGGGACTTAAGGCCTGTGGATACACTGGGAGGAACAATAATAGAGAAGTAGATTTTTAGATTCAAGAAAGGGATGTTGTACAGATGGAACATCTTTTTTTTTTCCTCTTTGTATCAAAGACCATATGGTGTTTGGTGCCTCTCTTTCTATCCCATTCTACCACATCTACTACATCATCAACTATGATCACTGCCATACCCTCAAAGGGAAATTTGTAATTCCTGATTTCCTCTACAGTTGATATGTCTGCCACACCGACCTCAGTCCTCATGTGGGTGATAGATGCAACACACTGCTGGCCCTTCCCAAATCCAGGCTTAGCTTTCAAAGATCGATGACTCCACACAGCGATCTCAGGGTTACTGCAGATTCTGTCACTCCCCTTTATTAAGAGGCACAATGATTTCTCATCATATATATCTATATCTATATCTATATCTATCTATCTATATATATATATATATATTTTTTGGCCAGTCCTAAGCCGTGAACTCAAGACCTGAGCACTGTCCCTGGCTTCTTTTTTGCTCAAGGCTAGCACTCTGCCACCTGAGCCACAGCTCCACCTCTGGCCATTTTCTGTATATGTGGTGCTGAGGAATCGAACCCAGGGCCTCATGTATACGAGGCAAGCACTCTTGCCACTAGGCCATACTCCCAGCCACATCTCATCATATTTTGAGTGGAAAAAATGAATAGGGAATAGGGTCCAACCCTTCTCCAGTATAATCTCATTGAACTCATTGTGTCTTCAGTAACCCTATTTCCAAACAAGGTGACATTTAGAGGAATAAGGACAGGAGATGCTATTTATTTATTTATTTTTACAGTATTTTTCTTCTTTGAAGTCGGCATGGTTTCATCCATCTGTGTCTGAGACTTTAGCACACATTTATGATTTGTTTATTATAGTGTAACTTTTGTCTTTACTGTTTAAAGCTTTTCATTATAACACTCAGATTTCCATTCCTCTTCATGG
The DNA here is from genome assembly GCF_023159225.1 of Perognathus longimembris pacificus. NCBI lineage: Eukaryota > Metazoa > Chordata > Mammalia > Rodentia > Heteromyidae > Perognathus > Perognathus longimembris. The sequence goes on along the minus strand of NC_063178.1, from coordinate 9,012,034 downwards.
GACTTAGCTCATCAAGGGCTATGGAACCTGAAATCACTGCACTGAAGAGTGAAAAGTGGAGAAATGGGAGAATGGATCACGGCATTGAACTGGTCTTGTCCTGAAATTAATCCTAAGTCTTAAATTCTATTGAGCGAGCAAATAGCATTAAAGTAAGACTTCTTCAGAGCTATGTCATAAGTAGGATCATTCACGAAGCCAAATCATTCTCTTCTATCAAACTCCACCAGTGTTTCCAAGGGTGGCTGACCTCAGTTACAAGAAATCTATGTCATTCCTGGAGTCCCAGAGTCTACCCACACTCTCACATGTTTAGAAACGATGTCTGTAGCATTGAATTTACAATAATAAAATACTTGCAGCCTACAATGAGAGAAGGAGATCATTTTGTCTCACAGATTTGGAAGTTACAGCATGAGATGGAGCTGCTCCATTGCACCTCTATAATGCAATAAATCAAGGAAGGAGCTTGGAGTAGAGCAAACTGAGCATCTCAAGAGACAAGAAGCAAAAAGAGGAAGAGGAAGGAGGGGCACGGCCTCCATACTCTGCAAGAGCAAACCCCAAGCCAGAACTCAGTGGCTCACGCCTGCAATCTTAAGATACCCAGGAGGCTGAAATCTGAGGATCATGATTCGAAGATAGCCTGGGCACGAAAGACAGTCTGTGAGACTCTTATGAATGAATGAATGAATCACAGAAAAAGCCGGAAGTGGCATTGTGGCTCAAGTGGTAGAGTGCTAGCCTTGAGCAAAGGAGCTCAGGGACAGCTCTCAGGCCCAAAGTTCAAGCCCCAGAACCGAAAGAAAAGAAAGAAGAAAAAAAAAAAAGCAAACTCAAAGTGACCCAAGCCTCTATTACTGTCCCCACTCTCTGGCCTCTAGGGATGACAAGGACGAACCCTTCAACCCACAGATTTGCAGGAGACAAGAATCTAATCCACAGCAATACCTGACTCTGAAAGTTTTCCAGGCTCCCAACACCTTCAAACATCATCATTCTCTCTCAGAATTTGTACATCACAATATCCCCTTTCCTTCATTCTGAGTCTATTTGTACCATCCCTAATTTGGTGCTAGGTCCTTTAGTCTATTGTTCTCAGTATTTTCACATTGTAATTTTCTATTCCCTTTCCTCCTTATTATATTAGTTGACCTCCTTACATTGGTGGATTGGAACCATTATGCATGTGAAATTCCTAGCAATTACTGCTTTGAGACTTAATAAGTATTTATTCTGATTTTATTAGGAATAATGTTACAATGTGGAGTTACAGAAATGTGTGAATTGATAATGGGCCTCCCAAAACAAAGCCTTGGAAACAATTGCCAGAAGCAAAAGCAAACATAGGCAGCTTCTTTTAAAATTCCTTACTAAAATGAACATGTAAAGGTTTGTGAAATAAAAGTGCTGAGGCAACTTTTCATGGTAGAAGTGACAGAGTGAGAAATCTATTTGTTCTACCATTTCTGGGTGAAAATTGTTGTAAGAGCCCCCTAAACACATTTTTATTGTGTTTACTTTCCTCAGAAAAAAAATGTTCAGCAGCCCTAGCTCAGAATAACTATGGTTCCTTTCTTTCCCCTAGAGATACTAAATAGATGGTGGTAACAGACAGAAGCAGTTTGTTCTCTGACCTAAGACCATGCTCGGCTACACAGGAAAAGGTCATGGTTATATCCAGGTACAGGCTTTCAAATCCATGAATGTGAATACCAATTGGTCTCAAGGATCAATAAAACACAAGGCTAGTGACAAAGGTGATGGGACTGGAGGATAATGACATGATGACTGGCCTTAGAGCAAGCGAGGTGCTGAATATAGGACCTTCCTTCAAATGAAGTGTTTGATTAGGTAGTTGTGCCTATACCCCAGTGGCAGAATATCAATCAATAAGATGGCATACAGCCAATTTCCAAGTTGTCACTGGTAAAAGACACATAATGCTTTTTCTGATCACTAAAATACCTACTTGTTTCCATTGTGCTAAGAAATGAAATCTTAAGGGATTGTCATCTTTGTCCTCTACTACCAACTACAGTTGTGAGGTCTCTATGAAAGCATTTTAACTACATGGTGTGTGGATTTCCTAGTACCGAAGATAGAGACGATGTAGCTGAGAATTCCTGAGGGCATGGTGATTAACTGGCATTTATGAAATGCTTTAAAGAGAGGAGCCATGTGACAGCAAAGTATTGACTGTAAACCGATGGAACGCTGAGCAGCATGCCAGGAGAATAGGAGCTCTGTATGCACAGAAATAGCTGCAAGTGATACAAGTGACAGTTGGAACACAAAAATAAAAGTTCCACAATCTGGCATGTATTCTGGAATTTGCAGGACATATACATGACTAATTAGCATAACTTGGCTCTTCAAAGCACATTGTAACCAGATATAAGCTTTATTTTGATCATTCCTTTCAGGGGTTTGGCTTCCAAGCACAGAAGAAAAAGCAAAATAAATGCTCTCCAATCAATCAGCCACATGAGCTAACACATTTCTTAAGGATGTGTGTATATATATGAAAGTTAGGACGAGTAGAAGAAAGAAAAAAAATCATTATCTGAGAGAAAAACAAGATCTGGACAATAAAAGAAGAGAAAAATGATTGCTTGGTTCAGCCAAAGGCCCAGATAATGTAGCTGGCTCGACAAAGCCAACAGACATGCTTAGTGATTGTCACCTACTCTAGTTTAAGGAAAGATTTCCATTTCACAAAGCAATTTGTGCATACAGTGCATCTTGATCTGTGTCATCCCTTCTTCAATAAATAAGCTAAAAGTAAGAAAAGTGAGGGGAGGGCTAGGTTGGGAGGGTGGGTGAGAATGTTGAAAGGATAACATTGATCAAGAGGCACTACACTCATAAACTTCTCTGTTGAATTGCAATTCTTCTGTACACCTACCTACAGAAAATAAAAATGTATTTTTTGAGATTATCCTCTAAAAGGCTGCTCTGTGGAAATCTGGGTCTTAGCTGGTTGATCCTTAGAGAGGGTGACTGGATTCTGATAGCTCTATATGACATAATCAATGGATTAATGCACTGACATGTTCAAAAGCTGGTAGCATTACCTTTAGAGGGGGGGCTTAGTCAGATGAACTGGGACACTGGGGTCATGTCTAGGGAATTGCATCTTCCCCTGGGCCTTTTCCCTGTCCATTAGTGATGACACAAGCAGCCCTGCCCTGCCATTTGCTACCCATGTGAGTAATGCAATGGGACCAACCATGAATTGAAACTTCGAAAACTGGGAACCGAAATAAATCTTGTCTCCTTTAAGTTGTCAGCTATTTCTTCCCATGGCACAGTGTGAGTCAGTACAAATAGGCAGAAGAGGAACATTCAAAGTTCATCTTATCTCTCCTCCATATTGTCCCAAGAGGAAGTTTTTTGTTGCTTTGATCAGGGAGAACGAAGAAGAACCTACAAGTCAAAATACCCCAAAGCAATACCAACTCCAATTTGAGGAAATACAGTGCTCATGTCAGGAAGAAAGTGGCTTGACAAACTTGAGAGTCCTTCCTGCCTTCTCCCTATTGGTCACTTGTATGCTGGTGAGAAAAATGACAACAACAGTCACATAAAGGCACCAAAGCCATTCCTTGATCAAAGAGAGTCTGGCCTCTTGCCAAGGATATAATATGTACATTTTTATTACCCACAAGTATACACACAATAGCATATGTAAATGTGTGTGCATATGTGCATACAAATGCACAGATATAGGAATATATACAGACAACTGTATGTTTACATATGTGCATATGTTTCATCTATCTATAAACACATGTACAATATATGTATGCTTGTATGTGCACAAGGTATGCATACATGTATAAATGTGTTATATTGTTTATAAATGTGTGTATCAGTAGTGCATATAAGTATCTTATAAGTGCATATGCATATTTGTGTGATTATAGGGGTGTATGCACAACATTTTTGCTTCCATTAATTGGTTGTGGTGGGTCTAGGTTGATTTCCATTTCCAAGTGAGTTTCTTAGGATATCAATTGTTCTTCTTTATAAAGTTTTGTTAGTCTTTACCAGAAGTTCCCAGTGTACATCATTAATCAAGGTATGCTTTAAAATAACACTAAATCAGCCATATGCCCTTTGCCCCTCCCTGTCAGCCTAATCACTTACGAGGTATAGATCCAGCAAGCCCTGTTTTGAAGCCAACGTCGGCAGAAAGTTACTTTTATTGCAAAAAGGAACCAGAACTTTATCAAAGATCTTTTCCTCTCCTATCTCAATTTAAATGATCATGTGATGTTTTGCTGTTCACCTTTCTGTTTGCATACAGTATGAAGTTTTTATTTTTTATTTATGTATATTGAAGCATGGTTTTGTATCTCTGGGATAAAGCCAACTTGACCATGGTGTATGATCTTTCTAATGTGTTGTTGAAATTTTCTGGACAGAATTTTACTCACAGTTTTAGTTCCTCATTAATCAAATTAATTGGTCTATAGGTCTCTTTTGGGTTGTGTCTTTATATGGTTTAAATATGAGTGTAATACTGGCTTTATAGAATGACTTCTGTAACATTTCCTTTATGTGTATGTCAGGGAAAAGTTTGAAGACCATTGCTATTAGTTCCTCTGAGTTCTGAGAGAGTTAGCAGTGAATCTATAATGTTGGGCTATGTTTACTTATTTATTTTTTGTGTCAGTTCTGGGGCTTGAACTCAAGGCTTAGGCAATGTTCCTGTGCTTTTTTGTTCAAGGCAAGTGTTCTACCATTTTGAACAACAGCTCCATTTCCACCTTCCTAGTAACTCATTGGAGATAAGAGGCTTACAGATTTTCCTGCCTGGGCTGACTTTGAAGCATGATGATTGTCTCCCAGAGTCCTGAGTAGCTGGGAATTATAGGCATGAGATGCCAATGCTCAGCTTATTTTTATTTTTAATACAATTATCTATGTCCTCGAAACCACAACCAAACATAAGAGATATACATAAAATCTTTATTTTTGTTTTTCTGTATATTGTATATGTATATGGGTATTTGGTATTATTTGATTCCCTTAAACTTAATTTTGTTTTAATAATTATGCTATACTAATGTGAATATTAATGTGACCATGTAGTAAAATTTACAAGTGTCATTTTCTGAGACTCACCAAGTGTGTGATGCTAGCTTTGAACTCAGATACATCCCTTTATGGAAAATGAAAAATTATGTTGTCATAGACTCAATGAGCAGACACACAGGTGGAGAAAGTAAGCACCTTTCGTCCATAAACATTTAATCCTTGATCATAACTTCTAAGGAAAATAGAAATAAAACATTTATGGAAATTATGCAAAATGGTGACATCAATGTTGTTCTTGTGTTCCAGGTCTCCCTTCTTCTATGTCTCATTTCCAGGCATCTCTTACTTGGCCATTTATTCTTTCATTCTTGTATACTCATCTCTACTCTATCAGGTCTTCCATGTGTATCCTATTCCAAAAAGGATACCTGTGCATAGATTCCATGCTGCTATCCAGTGTGTTAAACCTTGCAACTAGTCTAAAACTAGTCTCAGATTCCTTCCAATGAAGGCATTTCTACTAACATGTTGGTACAGCTAACAAGAAAGCACTAGGACCAGTTCAAAGAGATCCACTTTTAAACAGGAGAAAATAGCTCTGTATCTCCATTTGTCAATCTTCTATAGAAGAGTGAAGCTTTGGGGTGATAAATATAACCATCATAAGTGATCATTCCTCCTGTAGAACAGTGAGGTGTAATGTTCACTTTCTTTTCCAAATGCACAGATTGGTTGCTCAAAATACCTCTCTAACACTGGACCCCTCACACTAGTCAATTAAACTCTCCAGGAAAACTAAACTCTCGAAAGAACTATTTCCTGAGCACATAACAAAAATGAGTGGCTTACTTGCTGCTATTATGTATGTATAACAATTTAAAAGGCGGAGCTATAGTTTTAAAGAGCCTTCTTGGAAGTACCAGGGCCCCATTACAATGAGAAAACCTTTAATTATGTTGTAAAGGTTTGGTATTCCAGGAAAATGTCACTTCAAAACAAACTTCTAACAGTTAATTATCAGTGATATTTAACTGGTACAAAATTAAATATCACCATATAATCCTGTGATCATTTTATTGCTTTTGTAGACATTTCAATACTTTACAGGTTTTTAAGTATCAATGGAAAAACGTATTGTGACTTTCCCAGTTCTTAGCTTTGTATGTAGAACCATATGACATTCTGGTGCCCTGCTTTATAAATAGAGCTTTAAGAAAAACAAGGAAGCACTGCAGCATCACTAACAAATAAACACAAAATTGTACAGTCTACTACGCTGTTCAATTACCAAGAGTCGAGTTTTCTTTGTTTTTAATTAAATAGGGAATATAGTGCCATCTTCAATCAAGGGAATTTCTCAATCTCTCTCAGAGCCACAAGAAAGCCATAAATAATTGGGAGAAGTAAATGCATCTATTTACAAAGAGAAACTTAGGGAATGATTGGAAATTTGGTAATAGATGTATGATTTTAGTCTTGGATAAGACCTAGATACTCTGAAGTAAATGTGTTCATATTGTATATTATACAAATATGTGCTGTGGATTAATGTTACCATCAACAAAAGGCCACATATGTGACCATGTTCCCATAAGACTACAATGGAAATCAAAAGAAAATCCTGTCACCCAATCATCAGAGCAATTATGCCATCACAGTCATCATGACATGAAAACACCATGTGCTTTTGTGAATGCAGATATAACTCCCTGGATTACCACTCCCATAAAACCATACTGTTATAGTCTATAATGGTACTCTGTGTTTATGGTTGATGTGAATACCATATTAAAGTTAGCAGCATCATTTCAGAGTGCAGCTCTTTTCTATATTGAAAAGGAATGTAAGAGCAAGGCATGGTAGTGCTTATGTTGAGAATCCCAGGACTCAAGAAGCTAAGGCAGGAAGATCTTGAGTTTGAGATCAACCTTAGCTACACAAGGACACTTTATCTCAAAAACTTGAACAGAAAAATGATATGCCATCTATCCCTGCAAATTCATATATCACTCATGCTGTTTTGATAAGGGAACTCATTTTATTCTTGATCAGCTCCTCCAAACTCTACATCCTAAAATCCAAACCTTTGGGATTTGCTTCCCATGTATGAAGTTGTCAGAGATAAAGTATTTCGATCATAGCAGTGCTCTCATACATGAGACCTCAGAGAATCCTTCCATCCTGTGAGAACACGGAGAGCAAAGATATTATTACGTATGAAGCAGTAAGTAGGTCATCACCAGACATCATCCTCCCTTGCCTTGATCTTGAACTTCCTACCATTCATTGCTTGGAGGAAAAAATTTTGTAGGCTACCCAGCTCATGGCGTTATATTATAGTAGTTTAAATGAACTAAGACAGATATTCAGGTTTAAGAAAAAACATTAACAGAAAATTCTCTGTGTTAAGCTGAAGGTCTAAAAGAGAACCTGGAAGGCACCAAGATCAAGTGTCTATGTGCAATGGAACCGGGTCCCTTGAAAAGGGAGCACTTGGAGAAGATGAGGGGAAATTGACACAGGGGTGACCAGGATCAAGACACTTTCATCAAATACCCTTTGACATGTTGAACAGAAACCCATTTGTATAACGACTGAAAGACAAAAATGTGAAGTTTATACCTGTCCTTTCTCCCTAAAGCTGTTGAACTCTGATCCTCCTACTAATCCTGAGCTCTACTGAAGAATGAAGGTAGGAGATAAAAATGAAAATGGAGCCAGTGCCCAGTGGGTATTGTGTAATTCTGTATTGTTTCTTTAATATGACACCGTGGGAATTTGTGGTCGTTTTTGATTAGATGAAACCAACATTTAGATTGACTTAATGCTCAGCCTTTGAGACTTTCTTAAAGCAGGGCAGGTCTGTACCAAGAATTAACATTTTAAGGAGTTGCAAATTTGACTAAAGAACAATACATTGAGAAGTCCATATGGAAAAAGAATTGTGAGAGGGATATACAAGATCAACACAGATAACAAAGCGCTGCTGAGCCCGCCACCTGGCAAACAAATGATGCGGACAATTAATAAACAGCCAAAGAAGTGTCCAAACCAAGGGAGGGAGAAATAATTCTTTTTCCTCCTGTTAAGCTGGTCACTCATACCGACAGCTACAAACCCCTGCACAGAACTGCCAAACTGTTCTCTCTGGCATCTGGTAGGCCTGCTCCATCATTTCCTGTGCAGTCTCCGTATTTCCCGGAATCCCACCACTGTACTAGGGCCACCCTAAATCTGGTCTCAGAAAGCCAAACCCGCTACATTGACCTTCCTACTCGAGTGAATGAGGATTTCCAGCAGGAATATTCATACTTGATGGGAGAACATTTAAAATAGTGTAGGTTTCTCCTACCCATGAAAATCATCATTCTGCTAGACGAACCTGGGTTACTTCTAAACTTCTCCAAGATGATATAAAGTAATATATTATTAGGTTAAAACATTATGTAGCAGGAAAAATGTGTACAATTTGGACACTTATGTATTCATATGCAAAATGAATTCATAATTTAAAAATCACTTTGTCTACATACTTTTCTCTATTTTTATGTTTTATTTATTTTCTTAGCTAAATTAATTATACATCATTATATTGTGATATTTACATATATGCTTAAAGTATAATTTGGTCAAATGTACCCATTCTTTCTGACCACTTATTACCCATCCATACCATTCCTTTAAGAGTACTTAGTGGGTTTTTTATTTTATTTTCATGTACATGTATTGTGTTTCTAGAACATAAAATGATATATGATATTATACACACATGTATGTAGTTCTAAAAATGTCTACCCCTGACACCTCATCCTTCCCTTCTCAGTCTGGTTATTCTCCAGATCATGTCATATTTTTTTAAATTTGGCTTATATGTAAGTGTAAAAAAATGTCATATTTTTCTTTCTGAGGTTAGGTTATCTCATTTGACATGATGACATCCCATTCATTTTCCTGGCCAAGGACTTAATTTTATTCTCCTTTACAAAGTATAATTCAGCCATGAAGATTAAGGAAATAATTTCTTTTTATAGAACACATTTCCCCTAGTCATATTTGTTTTTAAACTTTCTTTTTCTTTCCTTACATTCTAAGTTCTCAAATACAAAATATGTGACCCTATATATGCCTTAGTTAAATAAAATAAGTATTAGCAAGAATATTTGAATGTTACATTTTTAATGAAATAAGGGGTATTACATTTGTTTTTCGTCTTCTAAATGCAGAGGTCAAAATATTTCATAATGGTATGACTATGAAAATCTTAACAGGATTATAAGGCAACATAATTCATAAATGAGAAAAGATCTCATGAAGGACTAACTTACTGAATGATTTTTTCTATATTTAATCAATTCTACCTTTACAATCTCTGTCTTCAAAAACCCATTGCCATCTATCTTTACCATACTTGTGAAGTCACTAAATACCATGGACACTTAGTGGGTATAGTCAGAGAAACTAAAAAAATCAATTGAAACAACTTGTAGAAGACAAAATATAGTCATACATCAACCAGAGAATCTATAAGTAACTTTCAAACCCATTGAGTAAATTCTTCCAGCAGCTAATTGATATTCCTAAGGGCTGTCTTTCAGGCTTATACTATTCAGTGACTTTGGCTTTCAGACTAAGCTAACACATCATGTGCTGGAGGTAATGCTTCACTTTTTTCTAGAATTTCAGTAATATCCATGTTAAGAACTTTCTTAGTTAAGGGTGATACCTTGTGCCTGTTATTCTGGATATATATGTATATATATGTTTATATGTGCATATATGCATGTATGTATATATACAAACATGAATGTATACATACATATATACATATATATTACCTGAGGCTATCTTACAAAAATAAAATAAAATAATAATATAAAATATGCAGTCAAAAATTTAAGGGCTGGGGATATAGCCTAGTGGCAAGAGTGCCTGCCTCGGATACACGAGGCCCTAGGTTCGATTCCCCGGCACCACATATACAGAAAATGGCCAGAAGCGGCGCTGTGGCTCAGGTGGCGGAGTGCTAGCCTTGAGCAGGAAGAAGCCAGGGACAGTGCTCAGGCCCTGAGTCCAAGCCCCAGGACGGCCAAAAAAAAAAAAAAAAAAAAAATTTAAAGCATATCCTACAAAACTAAGAAAAGTGAGGGAAGGGTGGTTTAGGAGGGATTGGTAAGGATGTTGAAAGGGTGACATTGATCAAGGTACACTGTATTCCTAAGTTGCCTTATTGAATGGCAACTCCTTTGTTCAACTAACTAAAGAAAATAAAAATAGTTAAAAAATAAAATGAATGGACAACTTATATAAAAATAATGAAAAGAAACTGAACATGTGTTTCACAAAGTATGCATTCAACCGTTCAGATGAGTCCCTCCAATATTAAGGATTAAATCTTCCCTCTTTTAAAAGTTTATTAATTTGAATCTTATTCTAAACCGATCCTGGAACTTTAACTCCCTGCTTGGGAACTGGACCTAAGCTCTTTGCTCCAAGCTAGAGCTCTACCACTTGAGCCACATCTTCTGTGTTTTTTTTGTTTTTGTTTTTGTTTTTTGTCTGAATTGAAGATAAGAGTCTCATGGGTTTGCCCTTTGTTCTTTGTCTCACCATTTTGTTGTTCTCCTTCCCTTCCCTGATTTAAATAAATGTATATACAATATCCAGGGTACCAAAATCAAATACAGTGATGACAGGGGATAAACCATAGGAAAAAACAAAACAGAAGGAAAAATAAATAACTACATACAGTACATTACAAACAACAGCAAAGAAAAACCTCTTGTTTTCAAATCTCGGAGTTCATTCCACTTAGCATCATCTTATATGACCAACAGAACAAAGAGCGAACCCAAGCAACAGCAAAATGCATAAGACAATATGTTGGAAATTAACTCTACAAGTTGGGGGGGGATTGGGAAGAGAGAGAAAGTGGGAGAAAAATGAGGGACGGGGTGAAACGTTTGACAAGAACTATAGTTACGTATGTAACTGCAATCACTCTGTACATCACCTTGAAAAAAATTTAAATTATTAAAAAGCAAAAAAGAGTCTCATGGATTTTCCTGCCCAGGCTGGCTTTGAACCATGATCCTCAGATCTCAGCCTTCTAAGTAGCTAGGCATGAGCCACAAGTACTCAGTGTGGTTTGGCCTTTTAATGTCCCTTAAAGAGCAAATGCTAAAAGCTTGGCCCCTATAAGAAGGTATTACTGGAAAGTAGTAAAAACCCTTATGGTATTCACTGGAGTCAGGCTATGGAAGAGCCTGCCTTGCCCCAGCCCTCTCTCTGTCTTTTTGTTTCCTGATCTCTCTGGGGTGAGTAACTCCCTATTTAACTACACTCACTTCCCCAAGATCTTCTACCTCACCACAGTTGACCATGGCTGACACCTCTGAAACCATGGGACTAAATTATTCCTTCTTCATACTGATTCACTCAGCTATGGTGTCACATCACGGAAAGGATAACACATAATCTTATCTTAAAAGGTATCCTCAAGCTGGTTGCTGGTAGCTCCCACTTGTAATCCTCTCTACTCCAGAGATGGAGATCTGAGGATCTCGGTTCAAAGACAGCCCAGGCAGAAAAAAGTACCTGAGATTCTTCACACTACCAAAATGCCAGAAATGGTGCTAGGGCTCAACTGGTAGATTGCTTACTTTGAGAGAGAGAGAAAAGCTCAGAGACAACACCAGCATCCACACCATAAGTTCGAACCCCAGGAACAGCACATACCCACACATGTACACACACACACACACACACATACACACACACACACAATAAACCTTCACAGAAACATCCAGATTAATATTAGAATAATAATGTAGATGATGTATCTCAACCATGTTATCACATAAAATTTACAATAAGAAATATATTGCATTTTTCTTATACAATTAAACCATGAAAGAGAACTGTGAAAGAGAAAACAGAAGACTGACAACACAGAAAAGCAAAGAGCAGATAGAAAGAGAGGGAAGAGAAGAAGGAAGGAAGAGAGATATAAAGTCTCTAATGTCAGCTGCATCTTTAGTACTTGAAATTAAATGACAATTTCATTTATATATTAAACTTGCTTCAATTGGGATTCTGTAATGGAAGTCAAGGCAATGTGAGATTTGGAAAGAATCTCAGTCTCTTTCCCCAAGTTTATAATAGAAAAGTAAATCCAAAAGAAGACATGTTTTTGATGTAAGATAATCCCCAAGTTACTGGTAAATTGGAGTCTGGAACCATAATCTTGAATACTGAGAGTATAAAAGTAGTTATTTTTATTTTATGTTTTGAGCAGTATGAAAAAGCAAGTGTTTAATGAATGCTAATCTTTTATCTCTCTTTATTACTTTTATTATGAACTAATTGTACTTAGAATTACCTCCTAATTTGCTACAAACTTAATGTTTATTTTTTATTATTATCTTTAAGTAGATGGACAAAAGAGTTGCCATTTCACAAAGCAGTTATGAATGCTATGTATCTTGATCAATGCCATCATTTTCAACATTCTCACCCTACCTTGGGTGGAATACACCTTAATGGAAATACAGTGGACTCAAGGGAGATCTCACGTAGTGGAATTCCTTAGAAAGGCAAAATCAAACACCAGGAAGTGGTTACTGGAGAGGGGTGGAGTGGGGTGGAGGGGAAAGGAATAGACAGATGAAGAAGAGAAGAGGGGAAGCACACAGACCAGAATCCAATATGTAGCCTACAAAATTAACAAGAGTAAGGGAAGGGTGGGTAGGAGAGGGATGGTTGGGAATGATGAATGCTAATCTTACATGTTTGATAAGGCTATTATATTCACCTATACTATATTTCCAAACAAAAGTTACCACCCACGTTCCTCTAAAATCCTACCCTGCTGAAGATGGTGGTAAGAGACATGCTTCCCAAGGCGTGTGTGATACAGCATAACTGCTATGGCTTTGGACTGAAAAGAAATTTAAGAACACTTGGATTTCACTGTGTGAATGTCTACAGTTCTGTATACTGTATCAGGCCCCAGTGTATTTCTTTGCCTTTTACTACCCAGCGTGTTACCTTGTAGATGGATAAGCTCATTCTAGTTACAATGATTGAGGGAAACCATGCAACCTATGTTTCTTTGGATCTGGCTTATTTCGCTTACTATAATTTTTTTCCAAGTCCTTCCATTTCCTTATGAATGGTACGATGCTATGTCATTCTTTCTGTTGGGAGCACAGAAGTCTATTGTGTATATATAACACATATTTTTGATCCATTCATTCATTGAGGGGCACCTGGGCTGATTCCATATCTTACGTGTTACACAATGCTGCAATGAAGGAGAGGATCACAAATGCTCAATAGCTATGTGCACATGATCGTATAAAAGTGGTGTGTATGGAAATGAACTCCAAGAAATGGAAACAAGAAGGGTTTTTTTGTTGTTTTCTTTTTTTTTCTCCTTTGTCACTGGTTTTGATTTCTATACCTTTTTTCTTGTATGCAAACTTTATCTGTTTGAGGGAGGGTGAGGGGGGAAACAGAAATGGTGGGACAAAGGGTGAACAGATTTAGCATTGAGTCTCACCAGATACTATGTTGAAAATTCTACAACTTGTGTGGAAGCAGGGTTGGAAGGAACGAAGGAGGGAAGAGGTGACACTATTCAAAAGGAAATGTAATTATTACCAGACTTATGTAACTGTAACTCCTCTGTATATCACCTTTACAATAACAATAAAAAGAAGAAAACTCGAATGGTCAAAAGTCAGACTAGAACTGCACCACTGTCATCTGTGGGCCTGCAGCTCACCAGGGACAGCGCACAGAGCCTTTCACGACACAGGGGCTTCTGAGAATGCAGCGCCCTCTGTCCCCTCTGTTTCCAGACCTCTTCTCCACAATCCAACTCCTTAAATCCTGCCTTGAATTCTGAAAGCTACCTCCTAATATAATCAGAGTACTGTGTGATGCTTAGACTCTTCTCCCCAGGGTGAAGAAATAGTGCCAGGTAATGAGCCAGTGCCTTGAGGAGGCTTACCTTATGAGTTTTCTTTCTTGCAGGAGTTTCATGTTTGCATTGACAAGGATCTATTTCCTGAGCAGTATAGTAAGCAGTGTCTTTAGCCCCTATGCAGGTGACATGACCCACTCATAACCAGCTGCTATGGGACTGACACATACTACATGAATATAGCTATTTGAGACTTTGGAATCCAGTGCACTCAGAATGGACAGATCACCCAAATGCTCTTTACGTGGTCAGCCTCCAGCTGAGACGTCATAAAGAATGGATTAAGGAGTAAGATACAGGCTATTTACTAAGCTCTACTCTAAAGCCTCCTTAATAAAACCTAATAGCAAGCCCTTAGATGGCTCCACAGGGAGGCAGAATTCAGAATTCAATCTGAAAGCTTAGGACACATCTTGAGATTTTCACAGATGACCTAACAAAGCATAAACTCAACCATATACAAGTTGAAACCCTGTAAATGAATACAAAGCTATACTTAACATCATGAGCACTGAGAAAAGATTCAGGAGAGTGTTTAGGGCTAACTCTGGAATAATTTTCTTGCAAAATATGGCTGAAATCAAGAGAAAGAAAACATTGAAAGCAGGACGAGAATAATGACACCTTTGCTATTGGAGAGCAAAGTGAAAAATGCCCTCTGGCCTCTAACCATAGCCACGGAGATAACAAGAAAATGTGATGACCTTTCTAAAAGCTGGATACATATAATAAAATACAACATGTACATGCTGTAGTCAGCAATGTTGTGTGTGGGGTGAAGTCAAAGGGGACAAAGAGAGAGAAGGAAGAGAGGGGGTGGGAAACACAATCATAATAGTCAATGTACATATGTGAAAATGGAGCCAGGTAAATTGAGGGAGATGGGGATGAGTAAAGTAAGAGGTGACATTGTTCAAGAAGTGTCGCATTCACAAACTGGCATGGTGAATTAATACCCCTTTGTACCACTACTTAAGAAGAATAAAGTAGTAAATGAAATAGTAAATTAATGAAAGGAAGAAAAGTGAAAAGACATTATGAAATGAGTAAATGTTGAGATAATTCTTCACCAAAATGCAATACAAGAAATGTTAACGGATATTCTTTAGGCTGGAAGCAAGTAACAGATGGTAAGTTGTATAATAAGACAGAATGAAAAGCATAATTAAATATGAAAGAAAATATGCTACTGTTTTTCCTACTCATAGGCCTTATAAAAGAAAACAAATTATTTAAATAATTGAAAGGCAGATTTTCTGATATACTTAGACATTTAAATATGTGTTAAAATCACAGAGACTGATTCAAACCAAGATAATGTTATTTGTTTATTATAACCATGATGAAATATAAAGTCGAAAGTGAGAAATGTCAAATATTATACAATGCTGTAATGTGTGACAAGGAAGTGGATAAGACCCTATGAAGTTGAAAAATACTGATTTCAAGCTGGAAGCTCACAACTCACACCTGTAATCCTACCTACTCAGGTGGCTGAGATCTGAGGATCATGGTTCAAAGCCAGCCCAAATAGAATAGTCTATAAGACTCTTATCTCCAATGAACCATCAAGAAGCTCAAGTGCTACAGTGCTAGCTTTGAACAAAAATATCCAAGGAAGAAAGCCCTTGTTCAAGCCACAGTATCAGCACACACACAAAAAAATTAGCCTCTAAGTGGACCATTAAGGAATTTATAGTGGGCGTAAAATAGAATATGAAAGGTACTTTTGTCTCTGAATGGCTAAAGAAAATGATTGTGATCTGTCTGTGCCTTACAAGTACACCTCAGAACAAAACTACAAAAGGACATGATTCTATTCCCTTAACAATAGCCACAGCAGTAATTATTGAAGAAAACAGAAAAGCTCCAAAAGTAATAATAATAACAACAACAACAATAATAATAAACTAAAAGAAAATTGTCAAATCTCAGCAAGGGAGCATTTTCTCATATACCTTCTGGAAATGATCAAAACTAGCTGCAGCTGTCCAAGAAAAGCCACGAGGAAGCTAGAGACAGTTAATGGTTAAAACAATAACAAAAATTATCTACATCGATAATGAAAATACCTTTATTGAAACATAACACACAAACCTGAGTAAATGAGTAATATATGAACTGATAGTTTCTTGATATGTATGTATTAATATGTGTGTATATGTATATAGATATAGATATCATTTATAACCTGAAGTAGATAGGTAGATGGATGGATGGATGGATAGATAGATAGATAGATAGACAGATAGATAGATAGATTATGGACAGATGATAGACAGTCCTGAAGTCTTAATCTTGAAGCTAGAGTCTTCTAAGTCATAAATAAACTATCTGAGGCAATTCATAAATTAAAGACAAAGCAAATAGGCACAGCCCTTCTGTAATTCTTCCTCATTGTAGTAGCAATGTTAGCCAATGCAATTAGGTAGGACCCACAATTTGAGTGACATAATTAGTAATGAAATAGACAAAAAGTTACCTTCCAGTGGTAACAGTTTATCTGTAATTCCCCAACACTAAAACAATTCAATTAATTGCACAATGATGGAGGACAATGTTAAACAATTAATGGATGACTGTTTCCTTCTTTCAACACACAGTTACTACCTTTCACATAAAATGCTGCAGAAAATCCACATTCACAATAAGATCATCAAATACTTACAGATAACTATAAGAAGCATACAGAAATTTAATAAGTAAAAGAACCTTAAAGCATTCCTAAACAATACAATCTCAGATTTGAACAGATGAGCGACATCCCTTGTTCCTGACAAGAATGACTCAGCATCATCAATATGTTAATTTCTCCCTATGTTAATTAGTTAAGTTAGCAAAATGTCAATGCTAAAAATGCCAGTAACCTTTTTTCTTTTTATAATGGAGTGAAGCAAGTTGGTACTAAAGTTTCTGTGGGAAAATACTTGTGCAAGAAGAGCAAGGAGATTGTTAATGTTCCGCAAGGGACTAATTCAATTACTTATTAAAGTACACTATACAGTGTTAGAATTGAATCATGGTGCCATTGGAACATGGGTGGGCAGATGACCCATGGGGTGGGATTGATTGAAACAAATCCACATTTACATGAAATCTAGTACAGAACACAAGTGGCATAGCCCATCAAAAAGGTAAACAATCTTTTCATGAAATGCTGTAGAGACAAATGAATGCCTTACATGATAACTGATACATGCTTGTTAATGATAAAATAGAGTGATAAAAATTAGATGCTATGGCATACCATCATCAACAACAAATTCCAAGCTCCTTGTTTGGGTATCCATTCGCATTTTGGCTCATTATGTTCCTTCCTATTTGCCTGGTGTGATTGAATGGAGATCAAGCCCTCCATGTATGTGGATTTGCTCAGCACAGTAAGGACTTCCTCATCCCTGAGTCTTCTTTTTCCTTCATTTCCACCCACCTCCTCCCTGTTGCCTGCTGTACAGGTAGCCCTGACTTCTTATTATCTATTGGATGTTCTAATAGAGCTAAAACTAAGTGGTAAGCCCAAACCCTAAGCTAAAGCTAATTTATAGTAACATCTCTTTATTCCTATGTTTTCATCTACTGATATAAAAGATGCCCTCAATCTATTAGTACCCAAGTAGATAGTCACTTTTCCAAATCCACTATATTCATCAGTCAGATACATTTTTTGCTAATTTTTCTCTTTTGAGTGGCCAATTTTTTGTGTACCTTAAGAGACCAAGTGGACTTTAGTGCTACTCAGTTTCCAGAATCATCCTGTTCACCTCATTAGTGGTTTGTTTTTTTTTAACTGTGATTCTGTCTAACTCTCAGAATTAGCACATTGGATATTGTGTGATTAACTATCAAAAAAAAAATCCATGTGACTCAGCGTGTCTACTTTCCTCTTCTTGATGCGTTCCTGGAAGTCTGCCCTGTTTTTATTTCTTGAAAACTGAATAGTCAGGCAGAAATAAGAATCCCCAGATATAAAATGCATGACCATGTCATGTATGTTTTCTGAGTTGATTGTGCCGATACTATTGTAGGATTTTGGAGATACATGAAGTCTCAGATTTTTGAAGTTTTAACTTCAGATGAAAGTTACTAACGTAAAATTATCTTTACATTTGAGAATCAGAAAATGAATGGCGACATTTAAAAAAAATAAAAGTATGTACAAACAATCAGGGTGCTGCTAGCTCACTCCTGTAATCTTAGCTAGTCATGAGGCTGATATCAAGATTGTGGTTCGAAACCTGTCTGTGCTGGAAAGATTGTGAAATTTTTATCTCCAATTAAACACCAAACAGACAGCAGTGGGATTTTAGGAAAAGTGGTAGAATGCTAGCCTCGAGTGCAAAATGAGCTTAGCTCAGAGGCATTTCCCAGATGCTGAGTTCAAGGCCCAGCACTGGCATGCACACGAACACAGACACTCAGGCATACACATGCGCGTGAGCACACACACACACACACACACACACACTATGTGAAACTAGGGATGGAGCATAACATAAAAAATGGGAGGCTTAAACTAACAATAACAATTGTTGGAGGGGATGTGGCCAAAAGGGAACCCTACTTCATTGTTGGTGGGAATGTAAACTGGTTCAGCCACTCTGGCAAGCAGTATGGAGATTCCTCAGAAGGCTAAATATAGAGCTCCCCTATGACCCAGCAGCCCCACTTTTGGGTATCTACCCAAAAGACCACAAACAAAATCACAGTAATGCCACCAGCACAACAATGTTCATCACAGCACAATTTGTCATAGCGAGAATCTGGAACCAACCCAGATGCCTCTCAGTAGACGAATGGATCAGGAAAATGTGCTACATATACACAATGGAATTTTATGCCTCTATCAGAAAGAATGACATTGTCCCATTTGTAAGGAAATGGAAGGACTTGGAAAAAAATTATACTAAGTCAAGTGAGCCAGACCCAAAGAAACATGGACTCTATGGTCTCCCTTATTGGGAATAATTAGTACAGGTTTAGGCAAGTCATAGCAGAGTATCACAAGGCCCAATAGCTATACCCTTATGAACACATAAGATGATGCTAAGTGAAATGAACTCCATGTTATGGAAACAATTGTTATATCACAGTTGTAACTACTTTCAACGTCCCATGTGTATATGTAGCTTCTATTATTGATGATGTTCTTGTATCACCTTCCTGTACCTACACTATCTCTGTAATCTTATCTGAGTATATTGGAAACCGTGTATACTGGTATTGGAACTAGGAAATTGAAAGGGAATACCAAAACTGAGAGTCACAGGGTAAAAAAAGACAAACAACTACAAAAGCAACACTTGCAAAACTGTTTGGTGTAAGTGAACTGAACACCTCAGGGAGGGAAAGGGTAAGGGGGAGGAGGGGGGGGGTATGAGGGACTAGGTAACAAACAGTACAAGAAATGTATCCAATGCCTAATGTATGAAACTGTAACCTCTCTGTACATCAGTTTGATAATAAAATTTTGAAAAAATAAAATAAAATAAAATTTCTTATAGAAAAAAACAGGAGGCTTTTACAGAACCAAGTCTATATGACTACATTTTTTAATCCCAGAAATTTACCTTCACATATGTTTAGAGGGGTATGTATTGTAAGTTCAATAGTCAAACCTCAAACACAGATCATTCCTCTACCTAATTTCAAATAGTCACTTGAAACTTATACATAGAGGGTTTATATTTTTCAACAGGTAATACTGCATGAGAATGCTTTAAGAAAGGACCTTCAGGATGGGAATGTGGCTTCATGGTAGAGTACTTGCTTAGCATGCATGGAGCCCTGGGTTTGATTCCTCATTACCACATAAACAGAAAAGGCCAGAAGTGATACTGTGGCTCAAGTGGTAGAGTGCAAACAGAAGCTCAGGGACAGTGCCCAGGCCCTTAATTCAAGCCCTAGGACTGGCAAAAAATTTAAAAATATGAAATGACCTGCAGTCATTGTGTGAATTACGGCACAAAAACAGGGTATAATGTGAGACGGATATAAAGCAGAACTCAAGTACAAAGTGCGATACAAATATTTAATATGTCTGAAACCTTGTTCTGCAGGTGTTCAGAGATAAACAAGAAAAAATCAAATAAATGTGGAGTGCTTTGAACCACGCCCTTAGCGTCAAAATCTCTTGACTGGAGCCAGCACATATTCTGGCTCTTACGTTAACAGGGAAATCCACACCTGCTGTGATTGTTCCTTAATGAACAAGCCCTTAAAAAATTCAGCCCAGTGATTCAAAAAGTTGACTAGTTGAATATTCCCCTCTAATTTTCTCTACATTTAACAGCCACTAATTATATTGTAAGACCCCCCTTCCTTTGCTGATTACCTTTAAGTGCTCCAAGAGATAAGGTGCTAATGAGATTTGCTTGCTTTTTTTTTTACATTTAAAAATAATTTTAATAGCACTGTTAAGGCTGCTGTATTATGCAAAATCTACTCCACTAATTTCAGCTGGGTCTGGGGTTCTCTTTGTGTATGCATAGAATGTGATCGTGTTTTATGGCGAAGGAGGATGAATCCTGAAGTGAAGGTGATTCCTTTCTATCATTAATGAACAAATTGTTTTGTTGTTTTTTTTTTTAACGTGGCTTGGCTGCAGGAGATTAGCTATTCCTTGCTGGTTATTTAGAGGCCCTTCGAGCTTTCTACGGGGATCTCATTACTTTCTACAACACTTCCAAAGAGATTAAAGAGTCCTAAAGGATGCTAACATATACATAAACCTGAGTATGTTATTCTTCTTAGAAGGAGAATAGGGAAAGGAAATGGAGGTATGTTGTTAAGGGAGCAAATAAAAACCTAATATATTTTGTTGATGTGAAGATTATGGCACTTACCTCCACTATTAAGCCCTCATGGATAATTTCATTCACTTATTGGACTTTTAAAAGTTATTAAAAGAGAAGCAGTGGCTGTTATAGGAGATGATTTTTATCTAATTTTCTCAATCATCCAGTTATGAATGACTGTGCAACACTTCTCCATTCATAGTTGGAATTCTAGCCAATGTTATTATAAAGGATACCATTTCCTGAACAGCTCCTATGCTCCTAGCAACAACATGCTAAGCAATTCAAATTCCTCATTTCATTTAATCCAGTAAATATTCCCATGCGATTATGAATCCAATATCCCCATATGTAAATGAGGAAATGGTGAAAGCACTAATGGAATCTTGCTGTCTGAGAAGTCTGCCTCCATAGTCACACAACATTCTCAACTACTTTGTTTTGAAACTTGATGTGGGAACTCAGAACTAACCCTGCCAGACACAGAGATGAACCTTCTCTCAGAACCTTCATCCGTGTGCCAATTAGTCACAGCCTAGTTGAAAACGAATTTCACGGCAGTCGATTACTGGGCTGGTTTGGCAAATAGACCATTTGATTAAATGGGAAGTACTTCTATATAGGGTTTGATTTTGTTCAGATTTAGTGATCGCTTAAGTTTGTGGATTGTGACATCTTAATTGCTAATCTGACAGCAGGCTCAATTTTTGTCTATAGGTCCATCTTAGGCAGGTGTCACCTGCAGGTGGGATTTATTTAGGAGAAAGAGGATATTACTTACTAAGTGAATGTCATGGGTCAGTCACCATACTAAATCTTTTATCTGTATTCTGCCATCAGTTGGTTTAATAATTTTGTGAATCTCTAATATTATCAATGCATTTTTGCAAGGCACAAAAATCCAAAATCACAGTTGTGAATGGCAGGGAGAAGAAGCTGTGTTACAGTCTTGCTTCTTGCTTTCATTCAGTCAGTGGAAACACTATCCTTCAAGTTGCTGAGGACCAAACTTTTGAATCTTCTGTTATTTCTTCTTCCTCACATCTCCCTCATTCAGTTCTACAAAAGTACACAGTGCCCAACGTCTCTGCTTGCTGTCTCTCCTGCCTTTCCTCTGACCATCTTCAAGGAGAATTTCACACCAGCCTCCTTTGCCATCTCTGACATCTACCTACATATAATCTAGCTAAAGTAGTTCAAAATAGTTACCATAGTCTGTACAAAATGAAAACTGGGAATATTGTTGAAAGACAAATTAATATTTATAGACAGACAAAATGTTTCCAATATCAGACATAGCCAGGTGAGACAATCTAACAACAATAACAGCAAAAAGAGAGAAAGAGAGAGAGAGAGAGAGAGAGAGAGAGAGAGAGAGAGAGAGAGAGAAGAGCAGCCATAGAGTTAAAAGGAATAATTTATCAAGGATAAGATTTTATTAGCCTTTCATTTAGAAAATCAATTCTATCAAACTGGGTCCTAGTAGGATCATAGCCTATGCTGTTGAAGGTGTAAATCCACTGTCTGCTCTTATGTTCCTATACTCTGCCCACCCCAAAGCTGCAATTCAACCAAAGCCACGTCCACTTCTACCACTTTAGTTTCCAGAATACATTCCTTACAAGGAGAGAGGCACAGCAGATTTCTTTAACTACTCTGTTATCTAGGAGTCACAATGATATGATTTGATCGCAAATTCAATTATTTAACTCAGTTGGAATGTAAAGTGACTGAAAATGACTTCTGAGCAAGATTTCTATTCAATAACAAAGTGAGGATCCATAGAGAAGGTACATAAATTATAAACGATACACCCTAGTAGAGGAGAGGCAGATTTCCAAGTTATTTGCTGTAGAGTTTGATATTGTAGTAAATGAGGAATAGCTTCTTTTTTTTTTTGTTTTGATTTTTGCCAGTCCTGGGGCTTTAACTCGGGTCCTGAGCGCTGTCCCTGGCTTCTTTTTGCTCAAAGCTAGCACTCTGCCACTTGAGCCACAGCGCCACTTCTGGCTTTTTCTATGTATGTGGTGCTGAGGAATTGAACCCAGGGTTTCATGTATACGAGGCGAGCACTTTACAGCTAGGTCATATTCCCAGCCCCAGGAATAGTTTCTTAAAAGAAAGATAAAGTTTTGTACATAAGATATTTATGAGTAATCAATCCATATTTTGGCCCATAATGCTTTTCAAATAGCTTTATTTTTATTTAGATGTTAGCATAAAGTGAAATGTCCCACTAGCATGGGGAAGAGGGAAGGAAACCATTACAGTGTCTCTCTGTCAGAAATGTGACCTTCCTTATGAAAGAATGAAAGATAAGCATTCTAATTGTATCTTTGAATCACAAGACTGTTGAAAATACATTTGCAAGGATGAAAGGTAATTAAATGTTCCTGCTGAATCCAGTGTTTATATTACAAGTGTTTCTTTGGTTTATCTCCTAAAGAATAATATCATTATAAGAAACAGAAATGAGAGAATGTATTGAGACATTCCGAAAGTACAAAACTCTTCTCTTTCCTCCTTTCATCTTTGTTTTCTTTCTTTTTTCTTTCACTTATCCCTTCCCCTTCCCAAATAGGGAATAATGACAAATAAGACATTTAATTAATTTTGTTGACATTTTGCTTTGTAGTTTGAAGATATATACAAACAAGCCTAATGGAGAATGAGACTCCTCTATTAAAACCAGGCATTCTACCACCTATTTATGAAGATGTTGTCATCTTTTTTCCATTTCATTTTCTGTTTCATTTGCATTTTGTACTTATTAAAATACCTAAGAGTGATTGCTGTGCTAAAATATTATATATCTGTCATAAAATTCATTGGAAGCAGTGTTTGTTTCTAGGATTAGAAAGGGAATAATCTATGAAGAGACTTGGAAGGCATTCTAAATTTTATTCCATCAGTTTTAGTACCAAAAAGATACAAACACACATTGACTGAACTGCTTTACAAAGTCTGCTTGATTACATTTTTCGTTTATTTTAAGTTATCTAATTTATTTATTGTCACAGTGATATACAGAGGGGTTACAGTTTCATATGTAAGGCAGTGAGTACATTTCTTATCAAACTTGTTACCGCTTCCCTCATTTTTCTCCCACTTTCTCCCCCACCCCCCAATTTCTCCCTCCTCCTTGATTACATTTTTTTTAATAAAACATACTATTATTGTTGGTTTGTTTGGTTTTTTGTTTGTTTGTTTTGGACAAAACCAACCAAATGAACCAGGAAAATTTTCTTAAGTTTTTAATTATTAATGATTAGCTGTCTGACTTGAGCTGATTTGATGATATTTGAATAAACTCTGCTCCAAAACTACCATTCAGTTCTTCAGAAAAAAACTGCTGAATCTAGACAAACAACAATATGTGGAATAGAGAATTGTCCCACTACCCTCAATAATTAATTGCCCTATCATTCAACATGTCTCTAAGTCTTACTTTAGGATACTAGAACAGGAAACTAATTTAATATTTATATGCAAGTTGAAAATTTCATATATATACCAATCTCATTAGTAAATGCTCTGAATTGTATAATTACTTTTCAAATCCATTTTGTTAAATCTCTCAGTATGAATATCATTGCCCTGAAAAATATAATCATGTTCATGAAGAAACACTTCTCATATATTAAAAAAAATAAAAATAAACAAAGAATGAAAAGACCTCCAAGGGAAAGATGACTATTCCAAGGGAAAAACACACAATATTACCAATTGGGATTATAGAGTTCAAGTAGACAAAAATCATTGACAACTGGTATAAATTCATTGCCAGGAATTCAGCTATTCTTTCAAGAATAATTAAAAGGTAAAGTACTATTGCATTTACTATATCTACAGTCTTGTATATCCTTTTTGGTTTTATACATTATGGTTTTAAACTTAACATACATTTCCTCTAGAAAGAGGATATTACTGTTAATAGTTACCTTTAGGACTCTCAAAATGATTGTTAATTTTCATAGCCTCATGATTTGGTTTGATTCTAAGAAACCAAATAGGATATTTGGATGTTAAAAGCAAATATGAAAGTTGTATCCTAGCATTAGAATATTGCTGCAGACATATATTTACTCCTAGAGAAATATAGTAATTACATATATTTATACATTTTCTCTGGACATGTAGTTGATATTTCATATAGTAAATATATGCTTGTAATAAGTGGGTGATACACAAAAGAAAGATGGAAACGTGAATGGATATAAAATCACACAAGCTCATAAATATTTCAGTAGATAAAGCAATAGAGAAGAAATTTCAGTAAATATTTATTTGAGTCTTCTTTATTTGTTTTTCTCTTCCTTTGTACCTGGATATTAATACAATTTTTAACACTAAATTGATTTTTGAGGTATTTATGTCTCTTAAACATTATTTGGTACCAGCAAAACCAGTTCCTTGCTATAGTGTGGCCACAAGAAGTATTTAGACAAAATTATAGAGTTTTATCATTCCACACAAAATTTAGAGATAATATTCCTTAGACACTTGAACAATTCACAATTTCCTACATTTGATAAATCGATACCTGAAACTGGCTTTAATAGTTCATGATAAGTTTTGCAGAATTTATGAACAGGAATTGTGCATCCCACTGGTTGACATCCTTTACATGAACTGTTGATGAAACTACTAAAACTTTTTGAATAATTTTTCACATTTTCCTCTCTTTTCTAAAATGAAAAAAGAGGGTTAAATATTTACTAAGTTATACAGCCTGTATAAAGTTGCACTTCATGTTGTATAAATGAGAACATATTTAGTTTTAATCAAATGTTTATAAGAAACCCTGTTATATTTCATCAGATATTCTATCAGGGTTTTTTTTTTGCATTATTGTAACAAAAATACACTAGCTGAACGAGGAGGAGCATAGGTTTGGATTCAATATATATTTTGCTTTTTTTTTGTTTCTAGAATATACTGCTTTTCTCAGGCAAGTGCCCAATTTAAAACATAGTTATACATTTGATTTCTGGACAGAAATGAATTATTTCTAGTAGCAAATATCATTAAAGAGAAAAACAAATTCATTTAGGTACATATTTTTATTTGCACTTTTTTGTTCGTGTTAGAAAATTTGTATTAAGTCATCTTAAGAGATCAACCTGTCTACCTTTCTATCCACCTAGTATCGGTATCTGTCTATCTCAAGTCTTTTTAAGATGAATTGCCTGAGATGCTTACCATGCAACTTTAATTGTAATTGTCTCTATGTACTGAAAATGGGCATTGAAACAATACTAGGGTAGTAACTCCGTCCTCTCCCTGCACAATGACAGTGTCAATACTAGGCCACCGTGGCTCTCTGCATAGATAGAAAGTGGCACCTCTTACTCTGACAGGGGAAATATTATATGTTCATGGCCTGAGTTTAGTGTGTGGGCAATGGCTTGGATTTGAGCTCCCCCTGCTCCTTTACTGTGTGTCTACATCTACAACACTATTCACCCATCGCTCCCTGTACCCCTGCTCACTCTAAGTGCTCCCTTTATAACTCAGCTCCTGGGAAATTGGAAGAGGAATTAGGGAAGCATAGTTATTGAATTTTAGTCTTGCTTATTGCTGCCCGTGGGCTAAAGGTTTTTAAATCCCAATAGCAATTCCAAAAATCATTTTCTATTATGAACAATGAAAATAGAATTCTCATAACATGAAATGGACATTTAAGAAGATTCCTCAAACTCAATAGCAACTAACAATTATCTTGATTTAGAAATGAGCAAAGGGCCTAGATGCACACTTGGCCAAAGAAAACATAAAGTGATAAGTGAATAAAGAAGGTTCTGGAAAGATCTCATCATCAGGGAATGCAAATCAAGATGGCAATGAAGCATGGCTTCCCACTTATTGGGATGAATACTATACAAAAGCTAAATGGTTATGGGGGTAGGTGAGGGTTTTGAGAAATTGGAAACTGTATGCTCTGTGATTAGGAATAAAGAGTGGTTTCTAAAAATTAAGAACAGCACTATTTTCTTTAGGACTACGGGCTACATTCTTAATCAAGTTGGTCGGAAAGTTGTTGTAGGGTCCTGTGGAACTGGCATGTGGACACCTCTCACCCACTCTAATTTCAAGATGTGTGTGGAATTCAGATGCACACATTGATTTGTGAGCAGAGAACAGTCCTTCCAACACTAAATCATGCATGGGAAGCCACTTGTCAATGTGTCAGGCCTGTTTGGTTGGTTGCTCTGCAGTTTGAGCCGTGAAAGACTATGGTTTGAAGCCCAAGTAGATAACTCCACAAGATTCTCTCTTCACTTAATGAGCACGAAGCCAGCCTTAGAGGCCTGGCAGAAGTGGTAGAACACCAGCTGAGCAAGTGCAAGGCCCTGATTTAAACCCTGTTATTAGCAAAAATAGACACATGTTATACCTTTACTATAGATCATAAATAATGTCAACATCATAGTTCTTATGAGTAGAGAGATAGTACTTTAGAAAATACATTTTCAATTGTAACGTTTTAAACATTATTGTTTGTGTTTCTAATACTTACCAGTGGTATGTTTATTTCCCTAACTTTTTGTCTTACATCAATTTTTTATTTATTCATTTGTTCAGTCTGCAAATAGACACTGAAAATATCTTCAGTATTAGAATAATGGAATGAATGAGAAAGCATCAAGGTCTTAGTTTCTAGGATTGGAACAATTTAATTAATGGCACAATAGATAAAATAATAACAACAGTGTTACATACTTGGTTATGTATCACTGTGACCTTGACACATGCAAGCATCCTATACCCCATATTTGGTTGATAAAAATACTTCCTGGAAAGAAAAGAAAATTGTTATTGTTTCAAAGACAAGGAGATAACAAGGCAAAAAAAGGCATAAATGCAAAAGGAAAGAGGATAAAGGTTCCAGGCAGAAAACAACATATGCACAGACCTCAAAACATGGATGTGATTTGGACAGAGATAAACAGGTCACTTGTGCTTTAGGGTAAAGATCAAACAGAAGAGATGCCAAGAACCAGGGAGCCAGGGGCCATCAATTATGCAGATCTCCAAAGTCCTTGTAGGCAATCTAGACATTTTCTTGAGTACAGTTGGGAGTTTTCCACAAACTTTACCAGGAAAATGGCATGGTCTAATTTGCATAAAAAGAATCACAACCATGTTCAAATATGGCGGGATGGTGGCATTGTTCTGAGGAGAGAGGAAGGGGAGTAAACATGCTGCTACAGTGGCCTGTCCTTTCTGATGGCTAGCTTTCCTACAAAAATACATTTTGCCCTATGTGAGCACTGTGATTCTTAGCAAAGAGAATATTCTAACGATGATAACCCACTCATGCTATGATATGGTCACCTGTTAAAATTGGTGACCACCATTTCATCTTCATCTTCCAAATTATACAGCTTTTAACATATTTTCAAATTATGTCAATTCCAACATGTTTTGACAGTAAAAAATAATTTATCCATGTTGCATTTAAGTCACAGTTTCATGTGGTGTTTTATTAAAAAACAATCAATCCTGATGTCTGTCCTATACTCCTATAATCTTAGCTATTCAGGAGGCTACGATCTGAGGATTGCAATTTCTCATAGAAAAATTAAAGCGACTCTTTATTTCCAATTCACCAGCCAAAGGATGGAACTTGAGGCAATGGTAGAGCACCATCCTTGAGCAAAATTTGAAACCAGTCTTGGAGATTAAACAGAAAGGACTACATACAAATGTCATAAATACAAAGCAAAGCAAAAAGAGAAGTTTTACAATTTATAAGTGATTTTCTTATCCGTTAATATATTTCTTTTTAAAAGATAAAAATAAAGAACTAGAAGAATTTAAATTAGAGGTTGTGCCAGCACTAACAAGCCTTTAAATCAAATATTTTTCTTTTAAAGAGAGAGTCAGAACAATGGTGGTAACTCTCAAGTTAAAATGGCGCTGACTATACAAATCTAAAAATGCTTCATTAGCTAAAAATATCGAAGAAAATAGGGAAAGGTGTTTCTTCGTAAGATTCTAGCATGGCTTTGTAAGCAAACCTTGGTTAATTTCAATGAATTACTATTAAAACTAGGTTGGAAGCAGCAGCAATGATATGCCCAACAGACAACTCCAAAGTCCTTATGCACTGTCACCCATATAGAGGATAAATTCTGTGTTCACTCTGAGATATCCCTTCTTAATCCAGAGGTCAGCTGAAAGGTCAATGTATGGGCTGATTGTGAATCTGAATAGAAAAAAGCTATCTTTAAATCCATCAGAAATTTAGTGGTTGTTCATGTTGCTATGATCTGGGTTTAATCTTTAAGGATATCTGGCATTAATACTTGATTACATGTGCTGCATTAGTTTGGAGTCCCTAATTCCTGGGACAAGCTCAGAGAGGTTGTCATTGTTGCTCCAGGGCAAACTTACTTTCTGGAATTTTGAGCAAAATATTCACATTGTCACCTGTGGAAAGGTGGAAGAGAAGTCAAGTACATGATGGACTGGAGGTCCAGGTAAGGAAACATTCAGAAAAAAAAAAATTAAGAAGGCTAGCTGGTTTCCGCTTAGTGTCAATGATCAACTGCCAATAAAGAGACTGATTAAGAGAATATTTTTTCAATTTTTTCAATTGAATTTGTGGGATGTTTACAGGGATTAAAGCAGCCATGCCAGTAAGTAGTTTGACAGAGTAAAGATTAAGACAATGACCACGGAAGCCTTCACTAAGATTTTATAATCTCAGGCACTGCCATGAAAATACTTTCAGATGGGCGGAGAGCTTCTAAGACTATGCCGGGTACAGTGTGTTAAATAATAGACATTCAAATCTTTCAAGAATGTCGTCCCACAAAAGCACTGAAAATTGTCAAGGCAGACATGCCACACAAAAGACATTTGTAGCCATGGCCTTGCCTAAGAGAATGGATTGTTGTTACATAATAAATGTGCATTTTTGAGAAATGTCACCACATCAAGCCAAAGAGAACAGAGAGAATAGAAGACTTAAAATGAACATCAAGAGCTGTACATTTTTATGAGCTGAAGGCTAGAAGAAAGAAAGAAAAAACTCAACGGGGGCAAACATGAGTAATTTCTTACTACAAAAAAAGTATGTCTCCTGAAGTGACTCTCGCAGAGGTGAGTCACAGGCTTCCACTAACAGCAGTACGGGGCCCCAAAGAAAGAGAGGGAAGCATGTGCTTGCTTGCATTTAATAGCTACACATCAACACTGCCGTGAGCTGACCTTTTCCTCCCCTTTGAGTGAAATTAGCTCTTGGTGTTACACAAGACCTAGCTGCATTGTGTGGCTGGTATACAGAAAACAAATAACTTGTCTTTTTTGTCTCAAAAATGTCTTTAGACAGAGAAGCCAGATGGATGGACGGATGATAGTTAGCTAGAGATAGAAAGAACAAAAGAAAGAAAGAGAGCTATGATAGAGATAGATGTTAGGTAGATTGCTAGATAGACAGATAGACAGACAGACAGACAGACAGACAGACAGATTAATGGTTATATATTACTGGCTATGCCCCTTCACTGAACATGGTACAGAAGAAACAGACTTTGATGCTGAGTTTGAGCTCAATGTCATAATGTGAAGGAGAAATCCAATGATCTAGTTGGGGAGAATGTGTATGATTTTTCAAAATGGAGAAATAGAGATAATTGCGGCAAAGATATAGACTAGACTGGTCACTGTCTGATTTCAGTGAAAACAACACTAAGCAATCTTTGTCACTCAAATGTGTGGACATCCTTACTAACTCTTCTCTTAAAACCTAAGCAGGCTTGTAATTGCTTCCTCAGTTGACAATGCCACAAATGACCCATGGACGTGGCAGAAGAAACATTGGGTGGCACTGGAGTTAAAGTAACGAAGGGCTGCCGAGCTTCTATCTTGTTCCACGGCTCACTCAATAAAATGACTTGATTCCTCCGCTAAGCCCACTCTACACAAAGACCAAATCTAAGCCGCATGTAGCATGTATTGTTTCTTCGATGTCAAAATCCTCTTTTGGGAAGATGCTAACGCTGTGAGGCAATACAGTGATTTTAGGAAACATTTTGGATAGAACTCAGTGTTATTTGGAATTGGAAATTGTATGAACTCAGTGTTATTTGGAATTGGAAATTGTATGAAGCTGAACAAAGAGGAAAAAGAAAATCACACAGGGGCAGAGAGCACAGTATTTCAGTTCCGGCTGCTTCAACAAAGAATTTACTATGACCATGCTTGCATCAGTCTCTGCCTAAGAAAGAGATGAGGATTTTTCTCATAAGATGTATTTCTTATACATTGTTGGTTACTTACCTCACTCTTAGTAAAACATCAAATTTGAATAACTAAAATGTTTCTTCATAGGCCTCTCCCTCAAAGAAAGGGGAAAACAGAGATGTTTATATTTCAGAAGTCAAGATGTTAAGCTCCATAAAGCCAGTGGTTTTATCTGGATGTATTCACTTTGAAAATTTCTCCAGCATCCTGGAAGAATCTAGTATAAAATTACATTTTAAATGAATATTTGGAGAAAGAATCAAGGAAGCTTTATATTTAGATATAAGATAAAAATGGAGAAATTAAGTGAAATTGTAGTCATAAAAATTTTATCATTTATTTATCAATTTATTAGCTCTTTAATTGAACAGTCATTTTTTTCCTAATTTGTCATTTAAAGGGGCCATTAAATAAAAATAGCATTATAAAGACACAGCACAACTTACAGTTGTAATGCTTAAATATTTCAGATACCATTTTCCATGAACTATTTTAATCCCCCCAAACTTCCCTATAATAGAGAAATTCAAGTTATGTGCTCAATGCAATGCAGATGGTTTAGCTGAGAAACACAGGTTAAATAACAGGCGAATCCTGTGTATTTGTGCTATGGTTTCTTACTTTGAAATTACTTGAGCAAGCCATAAGAAGTATATGGTAAACTCTAAAAATAAAGTGATCTAGAAGCATGAGATGTAAATTAGAAGAGAAAGTCAAAACTTCAAGGTGTGTCAGGAGAGACTTAGACCTGAGCCAAGGTAGAACAAGGGAGTCCATGAGAAGTGGAGCTACTTCCCCGGAAAAAAGGAAAGCTACTTAAGGCATGCGAGGGTTAGCATACGTATTGTCTTCCAGGAGAACAATCTAGATTTCCTAGATGGTTTAGCTACCAGGAAGACCTGGTAAGCAAAAGTTTCTCTTACTCAAAGTTTATAATAACGAAATAAAGAAAAGTTGAGGAATTGAAAATGGACAAAGGAGAGGGAATGAATTTGTGATCCGACACGACACCCACTATAATCAATATTCCTAAATCGAACATCAAATGCTCCAGCAGGAAGCCAATGACAAGAAACCGGAAGTCCTGAGTAGAATCCCAGGAGTGAGGACTTGGGAGTGATAGCTGAGTACCTCTGGGTCCCATACAGGCTGCTGGCTCCCTATACAGACTTCCCAGGACCATGTGTTGGGTGGCTGGAGGGAGAGAGGACCTTTTCTACATCCTGTCCTTCCCCCGAAGCTTGTGAGATCAGTGGTCAAGCTGTCACCCTGGAACCAGGGACAGTGACCCCTGTCAAACACTGGATCTTTTGTGTCCTTGACTCTGACAACCTCCAGAAATGTGCTAAATCAATTTCTGTTCTTTACAAATTATCCAGCCCAAGGGATTCTTTTTAAGAACAGCTGGGAAAATAAATGAAGTAATATTTACATGAACATAGATTATTTTTTGTCATACAGACAAGGTTTATAGAGAATGACTATATGCTATGTTTTCAAATTAATAGCAATTTTTTAAAGATACCCTTCAGATGATGATTTATACAGTCGTCAAGGACAGGAGCTGAGACTATCTTTGATTTCTTTCCTATGCCTAGATTCAGGTTCAAAGATAAGCTTTCAGAAATGCTTTCTGTATAACTGAATACATTAAACTTAATTCTTACAACTATAGTCTCATAGAAATAAGCAGGTAGCCTACTTAATGAGATATATTGAAACTTTTTGATGTACTAAAATAGAAAAAAGTCATTTACACTGGGAATAGTGAACAAAATCACAAAGAATTGGAAACAAATGAGTAATGTCTTGTCTAGGTACATAAATCATGAATTACAAAGATGGAAGGAAGGAAGGAAGGAAGGAAGGAAGGAAGGAAGGAAGGAAGGAAGGAAGGAAGGAAGGAAGGAAGGAAGGAAGGAAGGGAGGGAGGGAGGGAGGGAGGGAGGGAGGGAGGGAGGGAGGGAGGGAGGGGGGAGGGGGAGGGAGGGAAGGGAAGGGAAGGGTAAAGAGGGAAGGAGGGAGGGAGGGAGGGAGGAAACAAGAAAGAAAGGAGTGAGAAAGGAAGGAAAAAGGGAGAGGAAGGGGGAAGGGAAGAAGGGAGGAAGGAAAGAAGGAAAGAAGGAAGAAAGGAAGGAAGGAAGGAAGAATGAAAGAAGGAAAGAAAAAAAGAAAGAGAGAGGAGGAAAGAAAGAACTGGCTTTGATCTCAGGGCTTTGTGCTTGCTGGGCAGATGCCCCCCCACCAGTGTGCTATGCCTCTAGCCCTTTATACACTGGTTAGTTTAGCATGGTCTCTCGCTTTATGTCCTGCCTGGCCCAGTCTGTGCTCCTGCTGCATGTGCTTCCTGTGTGGCTAAGAATGACAATCCCACACCACTGCGCAGAGTCATTGTGCTAGCAGGGATTCAAACCACCACATAAAACCATTGGTTGTCATGGAATCCCTTGAACTTCATGACTAGTGTGGCTTCTAATCAAGATCTCTGCTTCCCAAAGATGATTTTATGTTATTATTATTATTATTGCCAGTCCTGGGGCTTGGACTCAAGGCTTGAGCACTGTCCCTTGCTTCTTTTTGCTCAAGGCTAGCACTCTGCCACTTGAGCCACAGCGCCACTGCTGGCCTTTTTCTGTATATGTGGTGCTGGGGAATTGAATCAAGGGCTTCATGTATATGAGCCAAGCACTCTTGACACTAGGCCATATTCCCAGCCCCCAAGATTTTTTTTCCCTCTTTATCTGTAATTTTGAATTGTTGACATGCAACTCTTGTTTTATCTATAGGCTTTTGAGATTTATAATGACACATCTACAGAAAAGGGAATGTGTGTGTATTAAGTGGTACTACTCTTTATCACTAAGTCTTACAACTATAGTCAAAGTATCAATTGAATGTTCCATTTAGTAAGTAAAATAATCCCTCTTAACTCTAGCAAACCATCATGTTAAACATCGTGCCATTAATGACTCTGAATCATTCAGAATGATCCAAATATTCTCTCACACTTGAACCAAGAAATTAACCCCCGGTATCATGTCATTTTCTGTGAAGTTTCACATTCCTACATTTTTTGCCATGACTGGGGCTTGAACTCAGAGCTTAGACACTCTCCTTTACTCACTCTCTTCTATTCAGAGCTAACACTGTACTACATGAGCCGCAGTTCCACTTCTGGCTTTTCTTCTGAGTAGTTTAATAGAGATAAGAGTCTCACTGACTTTCTTGCCTAGGCCAGCTTTGAACCAATGTCCTTACATCTCTGCCGCCTGAGTAGCTAGGATTACAAGTGTGAGCCACCAGCTATCGGCTTATTCATATAACATAATGACATAAGTATATAAGCAAATATTCTTCAACTATGACAGCAAAACAGTTTTGTTAAATTCATCTTTAGGGAAAGTAAATCAACTAGCAGGAGTTCGTTAACTCTCTTCGAACGCCTGAGCTTGAGAAAAGGCACAATCACACTGGAGTACATGTATATACATCTGTTTTACTAGTAGATGAGAGTTAATCTTCTAATGCTAAGTTGACCTTACTCGCTGCCTGTGAATCTATGTCCTTTCAGAAGTGCTTGACAAGGTTGGGCAGATATTGTACCTCATGAATTTAAACAAACTATACTTAATTTGTATTTAACATGCACACACACATAGGCACACACACAATGAGCAAGGAACAACCTTTTATTGCTTCACTGGGCATCACTAATATTTGATGTTTCTGGATAATGACTTTTAAGTTATCTTTAAGTGGTTGTACAAAGGAGTTGCCCTTTAACAAGGCAGTTTATGAATATGTTGCATCTTGATCCATTTCACCCCTTTCAACATTCTCATCCTCCCTCTCTTCCACACCCCTTCCCTCGCTCTTCAAGCAGATAATGATTTTTATTGGTACTAATGGGAAAAAAACGACGTTAAAAACACATACAGACACATTACCTAAAGGCTTAATAAATTTTTTTTAAATTCCAAAGGAGCAGAATTAAATATAGCTAATATTCTTTGTTTGAGATATGTGGGAGAGATGAGATTATATAATTACTACCTGCTGCCTTTGCTGTTCACATCTCTGCCATTGTCTAGTTGGGCTGGGTCATCTGGGAGAAATTTGTAGGATGAACACATTTTTCAAAATAGAAAAATGCTGACACATTGGAAATCGGGGGCTGCGTGCTTACTACGAGCTGTGGTTATTTACTGTGTCAGGTGTTCTGCAGTTGCAATGGCTTTGTTCATTTGCTGGGCTCATTGGAGTCACCCTGGAAAGCACCTTCCTTCCTCAGCAGCTGCAAAGAAGCATCTTGACCTCAAAACCTGTCATGTGGCCCAGTTCCCAAGTCTTCGGCCTTTCATCCATGTACACAGGATGCAGCCTTCAGAGAAGGCTCTTTGCTCCCTGTGAGCTTCAGCTGGTTCCGTGCAGCTTTAACAAGCTCCCTGAAGAACTCCATTCAAAGGGAAAAAATAAGATGTGTATGCACATATGTTTTATGAGAAGATGTGAGTCAGTGCCAAAGTATTTTCTAGATATTTTAAGGGAATTTAAACAAAATGCAGGCCCACTGGAAAACTACATATGAGAACACTCTGATCTTTGGATTGTAAAATGTGCCTAACCTTTAACTGGAAAGCAAAACCACAAAAGTCCATGACAGAGCGCCCAGAAACACTTAAAAACTATTTTTTCCACTAAGTCTCTTTTCTTTTCTACAAGCCATTAAGCTAATAAGAAGAAATTTACACTCATGAGGATTTAAAATGTTTCTATCAAAGTTGATTTCATCTTTCACCACCAAAAAAGACATCATCCAGAGAAAACAAAAAAATATGTAGTTAAATGGTAGTAACAACTCTATGTGTCTATCTCTAATTATGCTTCTTCACCTCATGAGTCACCGCAGCATTGAGAGAATTTTACAGAAAGAAGCAAACATTTCCCCTTTTATAGATAATATAATTAGTGGATATAGTTTATTTCTCACATCATTATCATAAATTGAATGAAAACATGGCCATTATTGAAGACCTTTTCAAAAAAGAGTTGAATGCTTCTTAGGCTACCAGTATATTTTCTGGCATACATTGAAGGATGTCTACCAAGATAAACTTCTAGCAATGTTAGAGCCTTAAGATGCGTTTATGGCCAATTCCCATAAATGATTCCCATGAAAGAAATGTGAAGAGGAAGTGCTTTTGCCTGGAGGGTCAAAATCACAGTGAATGATTGAAACGGATAAGCTAAGCTTAAATGTGTGTGTGTGTGTGTGTGTGCACGTGTGTGTGTGTGTAAAATGCTTGATATTAAGGCTTTGTAAAATGATGAAAAAAGAATCTAATAATTCCTAGCTCCAACTAAGACTGAAGAGATTAAAGTTGAGACAAACTAAGCATTCCTGGGAGAATCTTGGAATGGAACTCATAGCTTGGCACAGAGTAACAACCCATGTGTGTGAAAACTTGGACAAGATCCCTTACCTATAGGTGTGGCAGAGCTTATAGTCTGGCATTCTAGATTGGGCAGACAATCAATCAAAGGGTGAGATGTACTCATGTGTAAGATGCAAACAGTCTGGTCCAGAATCTAGAAGATATTCCCTAAATATAAGTAGAAATAACCACCTTGTGAGCTAAAGCATGCTCTGCCCAGGTATCAGAAAATTCCCTTTTCAGCAAATCATCTAGCTTTCATATTTGGCTGGAATTCCCAGAACCTCTTTCCCGTGCCAGTAGGCAGGGTGCCAAAAGAAATGTTGGAAGGACACTGGAGAAAAATGGGTCTTTTCTAGTTTTGGTGTGCTGATTGAGCTGTGCAGAATAGTGCAAAGGACCTCCAATAGCACTCTATTTGGAGAATTAGTTAACACTAGTATAGGTTCTATAAGTTTCACAGATGATCCAGCCAGAAAATTCTGCTAGAAAAATGATGCCATTTTCCCCAACCTGGTTCTCAGGAAGATCAATAATGATCCTCTCTAACCAGCAGCCATCGTAGGTACGTTTCTGGTGACTTTCTTTGGTACTGCTGCAGATCCTGACTGCCAAGCTACCAAACTTGGGTTAGCTCTGCCCAGTAGCCACTCAGCAAACACTTTGTATCATCTGGTGAGCTGCACATGTACCTTCTCAAGGATGATTGAATCCCTGCATGTCATTGAAGGGCCTTGTCTTCCATGTTAGTTCTTTCCTTGATCACTGTATTCATCAGCTCCAGCTGTCATAGCAAAAGGCCACACAAAAGGTGGACTTAAACTACAGACATGCATTTTCACGTAGGTCTACAGAAAAGCCCATGGTCACGTTCCAGGTACACTTAGTATCTGCTAAAGGCTCTCCTAAGTACGTGCTGATGGCTTCCTTCGTGCTGTGATCTCCATGATCATCCCTTGTGTATATAATTTGTGTCTCACTCACTTGTTAAAGACACTTTACATATTAGACAAATACCCCGCCACCCCTAGGATCTCCTTTAATTATAATGAATATCTTTAAGCCCTTATTTGTAAATATTAGAAAGATTAGAAATGAGGACTCCAACAGAGACATTTTAAGGGAACAAGATTCAATCCATATTCTTCTAACACTCTCTTACATTTCCATTTGCTCATTTATTTCTTACAATTTATTTGCTTTCCAAACAAGCATTTCCTTTGTTCCAATGGTGATATTCACCTAGTTGGTCTAAGTGGCCTGGATTTTGAACTAGATTGGTAGATTTGATTTCATAACTCATCTGATTTCATAACTGATTTCGTCTCTTTGCTTGAGATGGATTCAATCCCTTATGGACAGCTACCTCAAGACATTTTCCTGAGCTATTTGAATCTTTACAGCTAACCCAAGTCAAGTCAACACAGTATCCAGCCATTACATAGCTAATCTGTAGATAGGATGAGTGGAAATCTGTAAACCTACATTCTGTTTGCCTACTAAACACTGTAAAAAAAAAACCATCTCAGGAATGAATATCTCCAGATGCCACACTCTCAGAAATGAGCTGTCATGTTAGAATTTCCTTCAGTGATTAATCATGGCAGAATGACTTAGCTCCTTCTTGAGTTGTCTGAGCCTGCTATGTGTTACCAAGTCGCTGTGTGGCCAAGCCAATTAAGGAAGAACACTAAGAGCCCTCTGTGGTCTGCTGGGTTTTCAGTGAAACCTCTGCCTTCCACACACGTTTAAAGGGATTAACAAAGGGAGTCATGTGTGGCATTAGCATTTCAATGGTGTCTACTTCGGTAATGCAGAACAGATTCCCTGCTTTCCTTTCTCCACATCCATCTCCTGTATCATCTAAATATATACTAAATACAGTGAGTTTTTCATCAACTGGCTGCTCTTACATAAATGTTACTCATGAGAATCAGAAAAATATTTCCTTCTTTTAAAGAACAGGTTACCATCTTCCAATGACAGTGGCTCTGTGGATTAGAGGTCCATTTTGAGGATCTGAGCATGAAAATACAAGTTTAGAAGCGCTAGTTTACAGTGAAATTCCTTATTTGAGGAAAAGGTAAATTGCAAAGGTAGCTAAAGGGTTATGTCTGGGAGCTAAACAGGTTGGTGGGGTTATGAGGTAGGAGCTTAAAAGGGAAAAATAGTTAATGACAGAGTTTTGTTTCTTACTTTGGTTCAGCAAAGTGAGAAGAGCTATGAAAGAAGAAATAGCCAGGGAGAAGCTGAGATAGTATCTTCTGAGAATAGAGATAAAAACAGAGAAGGAGAGTTCTCTTTTGGGGGACATGGGGGCAGCAGGAAGGAGATAGGGAAGAAGAAAGGATACTGAGGGTGAACGAAGATAGAAATATTTTACACACATGCACACACACGCACACACATGCACATATATATGCACACATACATGCACACACATACAACTCAGAGTTGTGATATTTAAATGTCAACATATATTGTTAGGCAGAATGCACATAACACTCAAAAAGTACTGTCCTTATGTTTAATTTCACATGTTTTGAATGATGCAGTTCTGTTTATATCATTTCACTACAGTAATTTCTCTTCCAATTCACTTGTTTTCTTCTTAAAAAATAATTTGTTCACTTCAGGACAGACAGAGCTAGAAGAAAGCACAAAATATGATATTTAACTTAAAAATCAAATATATATATCGAATGTTTAACTCACTTAAAACCTGATAGATTCATTTATTTCTTTGCAGTGAACCTTTTGCTGACACATGTCACATGCTGACACACTAGATATGTTACTATCATAATACCATTATGTAAGTTTGGTTTTAGAAAACACTTTGATGATTGTATGAACTATGGGTATAACTGAAATCTAACTAGAAGTATCTTACATTTGCTAATCTTGGAAAAATTAGCAAAACAAATACTAAGAAAGCCATGTTCATAGGAATAGGAAAGAAACAAATTCATGAGTCCCCACCTCCCGTTTTTGTTTTTGTCAGTCATGGACCTTAATCTCAGAGCCTAGGTGCTGTCCCTGAGCTTTTTTTAACTCAAGGCTAGCACTCTACCACATTGAGCCATAGCACCACTTCCAGTTTTCTGGTGGTTAACTGGAGATGAGTCTCACCTGAACTGGCTTTGAACCACGATCCTCAGATCTCGGCTTCCTGAGTACGTAAGAATACAGGTGGGAATCATTGTGTCTGGCTTCATGAGTCCTTTTTCAATGTTAATAGAGAATAAATCTCAAAAGAAAAAGTAATATCTCTTCTATATTGAAAGTATAATAATAACTTCCCTGGCTTTAAATAGATTGCCTAAACCAATATAAGAATCATCATGAAAATGAATTTTGGAGAACTCTTAACTTGATTCTTGTTTAGTTTTTTGCTCCAATCATCTTTAAAACAGAATCCAATCCACTGATTTTAGTTTCTTTTCTTACTGGGGCTTGGACTCAGGGCCTGAGCACTGTCCCTGGCTTCTTTTTGATCAAGGCTATCACTCTACCACTTGAGCCACAGCACCCCTTCTGGCCATTTTCTGTATATGTGGTGCTGGGGAATTGAACCCAGGGCCTCATGTATACAAGGCAAGCACTCTTGCCACTAGGCCATATCCCCAGCCCACTAGTTTCTGTTCTTAAGTGTTCTTTCTCTAGATCTAATTACGGACTTCTGTTTCCTGGTCCCAGGCTGCTTCTCTATTGTTCTCTTCCTGTTTGGTCTGAGTTGTTCTGTGCCTGAAAAGGTGTTATTTTCTGACTCTTTTACTATTAATGGCCCAATCCATTGGAATGATTTGGGTGTATTTAAACTCCCATCAAGAAAAAATTGTCAGTTGTGTTGATACACCACAGTAATTCCAGCTACTTGGGGAACAAAATCAAAAGAATTATGAGCTTGAAGTCATCCTGGGAAAAGTTAGTACAACTCTATCTCAATAAGAGAATTTTACAACAACAAAAACAAAAGAAAAAGTGTCTAGGGCAAAATTAGACTGTTTGCTTAGTAGATTCAAGGCCCTGGGTCCAATCTTTAGGACAACACACAACATAGATAGATGCCAAAAAGTAAGGAACAGATATAAAAATCATTTATATAATATTCACTGTACACTAATCTGCAATGGTATTTTCTGGAAATAAAAAAGATTAGATTCTTTATATCAAAATGAAATTAATTTCAAGTATTGAAATATACCTAACAAGTGAGTCACTAGGATTCATATTTCACATAGCAACATA
Organism: Perognathus longimembris pacificus; assembly: GCF_023159225.1. Lineage (NCBI taxonomy): Eukaryota > Metazoa > Chordata > Mammalia > Rodentia > Heteromyidae > Perognathus > Perognathus longimembris. The sequence continues at coordinate 8,971,268 of NC_063178.1, read as the reverse complement.
TAAAGTATTTTGTGTAGTGTATGAATTAGAAAAACTAAGTGTAAAGAAATCACCTTCTTCCCATAGGCAAAATTAAAGAAGACTTGTGAAGCTGAAAATATTGAAAGTCTTGCAAAATAGAAGGAAAGTAGAACAACAACAAAGCAATAAACAGCATGGAATCCCAAGAGCACGTAACAAGATGATGTCCCTAAAGGAAGCATGTTAAGATGTAAACTATTTCTTGGCCAGCAGCAGTGGTTCACAGCTGTAATGCCTAGCTAATCAAGAGGTTGAGATCTGAGGATCAGAGTCCAAAGTTAACCTGCAATGGAAAGTCTGTGAGACTCTTACCTCTAATTAACCACCAAAACCACAGAAGTGGAGCTGTGGCTCAAGTGGTATAGTGCTAGCCTTGAGCAAAAAAGAAGTTCAGGGACAGCACCCAGGACCTGAATACCACACACACACACACACACACACACACACACACACACACACTTGCTTGAAAAGGTCATTAAAATGTGGTGGTGATTCTTATCATCTTATTGTACCTTTTCCCATCCACTGACCTCCCTGCTGTCAAAATCGGTGGCCTTAGGGCAGTGGTGCTGTGGTAATATTTGGGCAGCATTCACTTTGAGCTCCGCACGATGTGTCTCCACTCTGAGCACTTTGAAAATTTCCCTTCCGCTTTAAGCCTCAGCATCTTTCTACTTCAGCTGTAATGAACCATAAGGTTGATGCCATAGCTTATAAAAGGGGGGCAGCATGGTATTGGTACATTCAGGATACATGGTAATTACTAGTTTCTTTTTCAAATTAGGGTTATTGAGCAGATGTGCAACCAATTTGTGGAAATGCTTTTCAGCTTAGACCTCTTCTTGGATTTCCAGACAATAGGGCATCTTCTGACACTAATAGAGGTCCAGGAAGATCGAAAAGCCACAAGCTGCAATTGCTTACACTTGCCACATTTTACATCACTGTGATTTTGCATGTGCTGTAAAGTTGAATTGTTACAGTTGACACATGGTCCCCTTTCCTCCCTAAAGGAAAGTGTGCTTTTCTTTCCCTTTATGTATGTCCATACCTAAATTTCTCAAATGATGATGATTCTGTATCATATATTTTATATAATATTTTGTTATAGTTATGAAGGAACACTTTATGCATCTTCATTTATAACTTGTATGTAATGTAAGATCTATATTTTAAGTATACCTTTATGCCTACTAACATATATATATATCAGCAAACATATATATATATATATATTGCTACCATATATAAATATGTTTGTTGATACCACTGTTTGAACTCTGGGCCCTGCTCTTAGTTGGCACACCTGCTAATGGCTGGATTCCACCACTATTTCCCTACATCTTGCCCTTCTTTTTTATTGGTTACATTTTGAAGATAGAGTCATGTATACTTTTGTGCCCAACCTGGGCTTCAGACTGTGATCCTCTAGATTTTAAGCTCCCAAGTAGCCAAAATGACAGACATGAACCACAAGATCCTAGCCTTAATAAATATTTGAGTAGGGGAAATAAAAATGATTGGACAAATAATTGCAAGCTTGAATGATTAGGAAATGACTTGGGGCACAGCTCTAGGCAGAGTTGGAAAGACAAATTAGGAATTGCCTATTTGATAGTGATAAATCCATCTAATAGTTGAGAGACCGCTTTACATCAAAGTAATATATACTCAGAATTGTGAAAATTTAAATTCATGAACCTTATCTACAGATTTTACATATGAATCTACTTTTTAATGTAAATGGAGCTGTCATACCAAGTTCCAGAGTTCAAAAGAAATACTATATATACAGTACACATATTTACAACATATAAAGAGCACAATTTAATCTGCTTGTATGGCATCGGGAGCAGCAGCTATAGTTGCTGTATTATCAAGAAGGACGAGAGAGCTGAATAACTCAGAGAACTCAATTAGTGTATATCCAAATACCTGTTTTATCAGTAAATTTTTCTATTATTGCCACTCTCTGGTTACATTTTAATGACTTTCTATTCAACTAAAGCCATAGCATCTATTATAGATTAAGATATTTTATGTGTGAATGACTTTAATGAAATAATTAAAAGTGCTGCCTAGATGTGTTTTTCTGCATATCTTGTCATAAAACTCTTCTTTTGCATCTTTCCCATAAATCTTAGTGCTTCAGATAAAATGTACTGGAAAGGCAAAAATGGATGCCCTATTAATTAAATGAATAAAACAAGACACAATTTGAATTTAGCTTAATAAGCAAACCAAAGTGAAGGCAGCTGTGTCCCATTAGCTTCTGATTTCCTGCAAAATGGAGGGGGAATAGGAGACAAGGAAGAATGTCCAAAATTGAGCAGCTTCTGGTTTTGTTGCTATGGCTACATACACACACACACACACACACACACACACACACACACACACTTTACTGGGTTGGCAAAGAAATAGACTCTTTGGAATACTTGCTCTAAACACTCATATTCACAAAAATAGTGATGTTATTTGACCACAAGCCTTCAGTTCCTTCACAAAGTTAAAATATAGTTACAAAAGTAAAATAAAAATGAAAATTCAAGTTAGCTTACAAACATGAAACCCATTTCTACTAGCCAAAGGAAGGGAATCTATCAGTCTCTACCCAAATTCAATGGCAGAAACATCCCAAATCATTTCTATGTTAACCAATTGGATACCTCAAATGAAAGTCAACTATTTTGGGGTGCCATTTAAAAGATTTGATAATACTACATACAAAAGGGTACTTTGGTTAACAAAGTGCCTTTTCTCAATCGACTCTCAACACGTGTACATGGCAAAATCAAAGGAACTCCTTCTAGAGAATTTATCTACTCACTACCACAACTCCAGTCAGAAGAATGGTTTAAGTTGTTCCACTCCTGAAAAGTAAACACCAAGGTTAAATGTTATGTCTTCCACGGAACTCAGCAGCACCATACTGAGATGATTAATAACTGTTTATGGTTTGGGAGAATCATATCATAATCAAAGGGAAAGAACACTTATTGCGAGAACAGCTGGAGGTGTATTATATTCTTTTGGAATGGGAGCTAGTACCACCTCCAGCCTATCATTAGTTTTTATGACACAAACATCTTCCTTTTCAAATTAGAAGATTAAACAGCCAAGTAGAAAAAGCCTGTAAGTGGAATATGAGCAAGAGAATCTAAGGCAAGGGAAGCAGAGAAGTCAGACACAGGATTCAGAATCCTTATCCCTTTAATATTATATTATATTATTAATATTTTAAGTAGTTGTCCAAAGGGTCTGCAATGTTAATTTATGTATATAATGTGTATACGTACACACACGTGTACATAAATACATACATATACATGTATATGTAGTGGCCCTGACTTTACTTCTTGGGTGCTGTGATTACAGTCATATGTTACTACACCAACTGATTTGAAATATTATTTGTTTAGTTTTATTGTTTCCTAGTTCTTTTTCCCCTAAGAACCTCTACTAAGCAAAGGGTGATAGCATATGCCTGGCAATTTCCACAAATTGAAAGACCAAGACAGGAAGGTCATGAGTTCAAGGTCAATGTATGTAACCATCTGTCTCAAAAAACATAAGACTAACAAAAGTATTTTGTTGTCACATTTCTTGATTGCACAGTGTGTTTTCACTGCTTTATTTGTACTCATAAAGATATCTATAACGATATTAAAATTAGGGATAAAATTATGTGACTTTCTTTTTTCATGATTCCGTATTTTTTGTGTTTGTAGATTTTGCCACTACACCAATAGTTATTTGAGAAGAATATCTGAACATATGAATATGTGTTATCTTATTATGCATTGCTAATTATCACAAAATAGTAAAGAAATGTTACAACTGTAATTTAGACATCGCATGTAGGCTTTTCTCTTCTAGAAAAGTTATAATTATTCGACAGATAAGTAATTTTTGCAGCAGGCTTTCTACTCTGATGACGTGATATTCATATGTGAAGTGCTTCCCATCACCAGATCCTTGGGGATTTTAATTGAGTCCAAAATTATAATCTAGAAAACAATGTAGAAATAAAGATCTAGGGCAAAAATTTTGGTGCTTCTCAAACAATAGCTGAAGAAATCATAGTACCAAAAATGTCTACTTTTTCTTTTCATTTTACTTCAGAGCAGCAATTACGTGAAATTAAGAGAATGAATAAGGCCAAACACATCTTTTGTTCTTGTGTGTGGTGTGTTCGCATGTTTATGATGATGTAGTTGCTTGATTCAAATGAAGCAAAAAGTCACAGAAACAAAGCAGTAGATGTTAGTATTTCTCAAAACAAATTTCCATCCAGTGTGTTTCAAACTAATGCAACGACTGTTTGGACCTTTGCTCTAGCAGTTAGAAATAAGATGGACTGGGGATATAGCCTAGTGGCAAGAGTGCCTGCCTCGGATACATGAGGCCCTAGGTTCAATTCCCCAGCACCACATATACAGAAAACAGCCAGAAGCGGCACTGTGGCTCAAGTGGCAGAGTGCTAGCCTTGAGCGGGAAGAAGCCAGGGACAGTGCTCAGGCCCTGAGTCCAAGGCCCAGGACTGGCCACAAAAAAAAAAAAAAAAAAGAAAGAAATAAGAAAGATGCCTATATGTATATATGTACCTATGTAGACATACATACAGTATATACTCTTTGTGTAACACATTTTTGCCTTTCTTAATTAAAAAAGAGTAGAGAGATTTTAAGTTTTCATGAACATAAACATCATTGGCAATGTACGGATGTGATATGCAATGTGTCAGGTGCTTTTATTTTTAGGGAACTGTAAGTAGATTGACATGAAGGATGAAGTCACCTATCAGTTTGTTCTCAACTTTTGTAACTGTGTTGGTGCCGTGGTTTGAACCCCTGGCCTTGCTCGAGTCTTGCCACTTTACCACTTGAGCCACGTCTTCAGCTCTGCTTTTAGCTAGTTAATTGGAGATAGAGTCTTGCACATGTCTCTGCTCCATCTGGCTTTGAACCATAGTCCTTCAGGTCTGACCTTCATGAGAAGCTTGGATTACAAGTGTGAGTCACCTTTGGCAAACTTCCCATCATTTTGACCAGCTATGTGCACTTTCAGGCTCAGAATTAAGTGACTGTTTTTCATGATGAGCAAGGAAAAGTAAATAAGAGTTTAAATTTTCCAAATAATTTATTGCACAATACATATTACTAAAGAAAAATAAGAAGTTTGTCACTTCATTAGGTGAAAGAAAACCACACAAAAGACCTTTCTACAGATGGATGGAGGACATTTCCTATCTTACTATTACCAATGAAGGTTTGGATGGTTTCACTCCACAACATTCTACTAATAACTCTACAGAAATGCATGGCTTTATTTACTTGTCAAGTATTTCTTGAATACACACTGAATGTACAGTGAGATGTAAACGTTCCTAAAAAGATAGTACCTGGATCTATCTTCTTTTGAGAAATTTTATTGTATGCATTGGGGAAGATGACTGGAAGGAGAAATGGTGGGGAAATACATTCATAACATTCAATGTACCTATGCGAAAATGGAACTTGAACAAATGGGTGGAGTTGAGACGGATGGGACATAGAATGACAGAAGGGATGACAATGACCAGGATGTGTTGCACTTATAATTTGCTGATGTATCATATTTTTATATAACTATTTAAAGATAATAAAAACAAAAATCATAGACATATATTTGAAAAAGTAGCACTCATGAAAAGCATAGGCATATCAAATGTGAATTGCCATACTTATGGCTGTTATTCTTTCTCCATGGGTGACAGGACAGCTTGCAAAAATTAAGCATGTCAAGAAGTCAGAAAGGTGCTTCAGAGACTTTCTCAAAAAGGTTGTAGAACTGCAGAGTTGATTGCTGCGAATTGCAAATGCACACGCATTCTCCCACCCATTAGACAGAGCTCCCTACAAGCATACCTTATTGAGACAGAATAGGGTCTTCTTCAGAGGATTTGCTCAAAAAAACTCCTACTTTCCTTGATAGAATTGTTTGTGAGATCTTACGTGTTTATCTCCAATCATAAAATTGAGAAACTATAACTTATTCCCAATGAGAGATGACCCAGTTGACCGTAAAACTGAACTTCTTTTCTATTCAATCTCAGATTCAATATGCTACTAAAAGAAAGAGAAATGGAAAATTAATGTGCTGGTCTTACATACAGTTAGATGTTTTGGTTATTGGATGGAGGCGCCATCAGTGCTGTTCTTTTTCCTGAGTAGGAAGAGGAAAAAATCCAGTTCAACAAAGGACATAATAAACTTCAATCAAATGTGATATTGGAAATATTAGGCAATCAGTATCATCCTTCACGACTCATACCCTCGCGCTCATCTGTCCGGTGTCAGGCTCTCCGTGAGAATCTATTTTGGTAAAACCACATGCCCAGCACGAAGGATTGATTGACACTAAAATACCATTGCAATTCAGACAAATGAAAGTTGGTTCTGCTCCTATTGATCTTCTGATCATTTTCCCATTGCTTGAAGGATGAATCTTGTCAGATTTCAGAAAACACCATTGTTTTAGATGGACAGAAAGCCATTTTCAGAATGTGAGCTCAACAGGCTTTATTAACCCACTTCCTGGCTGACAGCGCTGATAATATTTCTTTCAAACTCACTAGCATCTGACTAATATGGAACCCAGGCTAAACTACTAATGCCAAAGAAAGCCTGAGGCTACCACAACACCCCTCTAAGGCTCAGTAATTCAAGACCAGAGCACAGTAGAATTGTGGGCTCTTTGCTTCTAGCCAGGAACACATGCAGATGATATATGCACAAGGAATTCAAACTCAGGACGAAGGCATGAAATGTGTTACTGAAATATTGACTTTTTAATTTTAACGAATTGCACATGGTCCTATGTGAACTCTAAAGTCATTATCCTTAACCTTATTTTACTTATTGAGCACTGATAATGAGTCACCCAGTCACCCCAAATCCAAACAATCGGGGGATAAAATGGGTGGAAACAAATATTTAAACCATTACCATGTCATAATTTAGGAGCTCAAAAAAGAAGGAAAGAAAGAAGCTGGCGTTCACAATTCTCAAGAATCCAGTAAGTATTTTAGTTTCTTAAAATAGCTCACTCCTATTTGTAAATTCACCAATTAGCTTATATATCTTAATTTGTTAACTCTCTTATATTTGTAAATAATGTTATCATCATTGACTTATGTCCACGACATTTATTCTAATTGTGTCAGAGATTGGTTTGCTCCACATTTATTTCACCCTGCCAAAATTCCTATTGATTATCTTTATATTAGCATTAAGTATCTGTAACTGTCATTCATCTTAATAGACTTGACTTTTCAGCCTCTACTCTCCTAGAATTCATTGTATGCAATTGAACATTGTTTCATGACTACATGTTTGTATGCACCTCCAGGTTCATAAGTATCTTGAGATAAATTAATGAATGTCATTCATTTATATTCTACTAGAATGTAATTAATAATCTGATATGTTGAAGGTTTATAGTGAATCTCCTCAATTTCTTTTGGCTGGAGAAATGCAAACTAGTTTTTAACCTTCTCTCATTATTTTGAGCTGTGTACATGGCATAACATTTTATATTTATGACTTACGTTACAATGATTCTCTCTTGGCAAGGAATATGGCCATGGTATATTTATGTATTTTCTCCAACTGTCATATTCCTGACTATATTTTCCTAGGATCCTTTTTATCTTTTGCAAGTCACAAACAAGGAGGTAACCTTGTTTTGTGAGGTAAAACAAGGCTGAGGAAGAGTTTATAAAATTTCATAAATTGTTCAAGGTTATTGAAGAATTCATAAAGGGACAACTTGAACATTTTCTTTTATTGCTGAGAATCTCAAAGTGGTCATTCTTCTGTGGATATCAGATTTGGATAGAGTGAAAGTAATACTTCACATGTACATTGAAATTCTCCAGAATTTTCAACAAAAGCATCACTGTGACTGCCTTCCTCTGTAAATCCTAAGTGTCTGATGAGATGCAAACTTATATTTGAAAAATCTGAAACACATGCTTCTCTCATATATTTGTATTCCTAATGCAGCAATCAAAAATAAGTCCAACTAGACACATTAGCACATCACATTAGAGGTTTATGTTCGATCTCTGAAGAACATTAAACTGTAAGGTATATGTGTAATAGTTCATCACAGATGCTTCTTTAGCTTTTCTAATCTACAGGAATATTGAGAGCCTTAAAGTTCACACCCTCAGGTGTGAACATAAATATCTGCTAAACATTATCTCTCTGGGAAACAGTAAATGAGGAATGGCAAGAGAAATAAACAAGATGGAATTGAAAGCCATTTAAGTTATTAGTCGAGCTGGAATAAGTGTAAACCTTGGAAAATTTAGTGCTTATCCTAATAATACAGTTTCATTATAAATTCTTGAAATGACAATTACGCTGTGCTATAGACATACTCCTCAAACCATGATAGTATCAGAGTGGTCATTTACAGTACAATAAAAAGCAGCAGCAGGTCTGTGTTACTTCTAAACGTTCATAAGTAATGGAGAAATGTTTACATTATAAAGCATCCAAGAACACAGTGTAAAACATGAAAATTTTTTATAGCAAACCATATTGTTTTACTCAACACTTTCAGTAATCTTAAATAGTTCTTCTTTGGTGCTTAAGGTATTTATAATTTAAGTCAACTATTATACATTTCCTATATATAATTTCAATGTATAGGTACTTTAACACTCTTTGCTTCTAGCCAGGAACACATGCAGATGATATGCACAAGGAATTCAAACTCAGGAAGAAGGCATGAAATGTGTTACTGAAATATTGACATTTTTATTGTCACGAATTGCACATGGTCCTATGTGAACTCTAAAGTCATTATCCTTAACCTTATTTTATTTATTGAGCATTGATAATGAGTCACCCAGTCACCCCAAATCCAAAGAATCGGGGGATAAAATGGGTGGAAACAAATATTTAAACCATTACCATGTCACAATTTAGGAGCTCACAGAAGAAGGAAAGAAAGAAGCTGGCGTTCACAATTCTCAAGAATTGTGCTCATCCTCTTTCTTCTCCTCTTTCTCTTATTCTCCTCCTCCTGCTACCTCTCCTTCCCCTTCTCCCTCCCTCCTACTTCTGTTACGTCTCCCTCTCTTTTTCTTCTCTCTTCTTTTTCCCCTTCCCTTGAGTCCCCCTTGCTCCCCAATAGTCTTTTCTCTTTCCCCAATAGTATCCACTTTCACTTCTTGTTTTCTAGGTCCCACGTATGTGAGAAAACATGGTGTACTTGTCTATCCTTCTAAGACTAGCTTATTTTGCTTACCATGATTATCTCTAGTCCCATTAATCTCTGTCTCTCTCCTCCCTCCCTCCCTTCCTTCCTTCCCCTTCCTTCCTTTCCTTCCTTTTTTCTTTTGTTTTTATGTTTTTGTTTTTGCTGGTACCGGCCTTGAACTAAAGGCCTGGACTCTACCACATGAACCACTTCACCACTTCCAGCATTTTCTGAACTATTTTATTGGAGATATAAGTCTTACAGACTTTCATGCCTGGGCAGGCTCTGAACCATGACCCTCAAATCTCAGCCTCCTGAGTAGCTAGGATTACAGTCAGGAGCCACCAGTGTCTGGTTCCATCCATTTTTCTGAAATGTCACGATTGCATACTTCCTAATCGCTGAGTCATTGTTTATTGTGAATATGAACTCTGTTTAATTTATCCATTCATGCTTTCAGGGATACCTATGAATCTCCAAATTCAAAAGGTGCTTTCCAATTTTGTATTTTGACTTTTTAGTATTTAGAGATATTAATAATATATCAAATGCCAAACATAACTACTAAAGCAAAGATTAATTACAAATAATGAATAGTGGCTTTTCTGTCATTTCTCTTGCATTCTGTACAGAAACAATCATGTAAGTAGTATTTTGTGAACAATGATTTGTTACTGTTATGCATACATAAAACTGAGTATAATAATAAAGAATATAGTAGTATTAAAATTAAATTTCTTCCAATTATTGTCAAAATACAAGTTACATGAATAAGGATAGCATGAAATATAGAAAAATTACAATTCATTTGAATTTCTATTTGACTTCCAAGTAAATTTGTATGTGTATATATATATAAATTTAGTATATTTTGCACTATATTTCAATGATCAAATGTTTGCATTTTATTCCAATTATTTTAGCTGTCAATAACTAATTTTAAACAGAATGTTCAGTAAAAGGAGACAGCATACAGGGTAATTTCTTTTTATGTTCAAACAGGACAAGCTGACAACTCTGTCATCGACTTGGCACTTTGCTGTTAAAATGCCAGTATTCTTCTTCATGCATTCTTTCTGTGCATTACTTTTCTCCATTAAAAAATCATTCAGAAAATTCCTCTGTTAGTAAGACCAAATACACAAAAGCTGTTTAAACAATGATTTTTGGCATCAAGTGCTTAAACCATTTTCTGTTGGATATCTCAAGATTTTGTTGTTGGTAAAAACTTCTTGGGCTGTGAATACTTTGAAAGAATCAGAAATGTGAGTACTGTTCATACACAGGAATCTTTTTATTGACCAATTTGCTGACGTCCACTGAAAGAGAGATTATTCAAAATATGTCTATTGGTTTTTATAAGGTCTTCGGGTTTGTATTTCAGATAAATTCTAAGAACAAAGTAATATTTATCTAAATTTTATGTTTGCTCAATGGTCACAAAGGAGAACTTACCTGTTCCTATGAAATATTTTTCTATCATTTCTGTAAAGATTTAGCATGGGTAGAATAATTCCTCCTACCTATTAGAAATACTGTCCCAGAGCAACCAAAGCTCCCATTAAGAGCTTTATTCAGGAGATACACTATCTAAAAATTCTAGTAATACATATGCACTTTTTTTTTTTTTTTTGGCCAGTCCTGAAGCTTGGACTCAGGGCCTGAGCACTGTCCCTGGCTTCTTTTTGCTCAAGGCTAGCACTCTACCTCTTGAGACACAGCACCACTTCTGGCCTTTTCTGTTTATGTGGTGCTGAGAAGTGGAACCCAGGAGTTCATGCATGCTAGGCAAGCACTCTACCACTAAGCCACATTTCCCATCCTTATCCACTTATTTTCAAACACCAGAAATTCCTATCAGCTCTGACTGACATGGTTGCAATCCACGCAATCTGCCTTAAACAAAATTAGGATAATGGAGCTTGACATAGGAATGAAATCTTTCAAGCTAGAGAACCTGAAGTGTGATTATGCCATCTGACATGCATTGGTAAGTGTTTAGACTTAGGCATGGCTAAATTACACTGGCCCAAGCCTGGGAGTTTGTATGTAATTTAGGTTTTGGTTATAGTTTAATTCAAATGCAATTATGTCTTTTAAATGAGGAAAATCAGAATTTAGAAGACGGCACACTGTTTTCCAAGATAGTTGTGTTTTCCAGATGGACAACCACTACGTCCAGATGGCATAATGTGTGTTTTATATATTTTGACATCTGCGAATAAAAACAAAACTTTACTTGTTATCAAATTAAGTACAGAAAAATAATTTCCAAATGTCATTGTGAAAAAAAGAAAGCTATCACTGAGCTACTTGTCTTGGTGGATTTGAAGGGGAAAAGGAAAAAAAAAATAGAGGAGATGGCAGGAAAAGAGAGGGGCAAGAATTTGTACAAAATCTTGTTACATTTTAATTAGCATAACTAAATCTTGAGAAACAATGGCTTGCTTGAATATATGTTTTCGGGTTTCTTTATTAGTTTTTTTCCCCCTTTTACAAAGCACCAATAAACCTGCAATCTCAAACTGACAGAAGAAATATACCAAAGAGTTATAAATATAGATTAGATGTTCAAATTCCCCTGAGCAAGACAGGGTATTTAGTTTGCTATTTCTTTCTATATTAAATATTCTGATTGCAAGCACATGTTGAGCTATCCAGACTATGCCATCATTAATTGTCTCCAATATATTGTGATTAAAGTAATTTACAGTCTCATGAATGCCCAGAAAAGTAATTGGCTTAAAATATTAAAATGGAACAGAGTTGATAAAGTAACCACTTGAATGGAATTTACATTTAAAAAATAATAATTGCGAGGCTTATTAACTACCTTTTATAGTAGAAAATGTTTTCATTCTGTTCCCTTCAATAAATAATAATTTTCTCTGTCTAGGCGTCTTTAGTTAACACAAGGTAATTTAACACTTTGGTTTTTTTTGGGATCTACTATATTCCACAAAACAGATGTATAGTTGCTCCTGAATTATTTTATCATGGGGGAGGGGGTTTCTGGTATGGAGGCTTGAACTCAGGGGCTGGGAACAGACTGTATCTCATCTTTGTGCACAAGGTTGGTGCTTTATCACTTGAACCACAGCTTAGCTTCTTGGGGGATTTTTGCTGGTAAATAAGAGATAAGAGTCTCATAGACTTTTCTGACCAGGATGTATTTAAACTGCAATCCTTGGGTCTTCATCTCTTGAATATCTAGGATTAAAGGCATAATCCACTAGAATCCTGCCCACTTTATGTATATGTCTCCCCAGATAGCTATATTATTTTTGCATTACCACCTTTTATTGCGTCACATTCTTGCTAGCTCATGGAAGATTATATTACCATTGTTTTGAATTGTACCATTGTAATGGGTGTCATGGTACCTAATTGTCTTCATTTACATTTCCCTGATGACACACAATGCAAAAGATTTTTTCATATGTTTCTCTCCATCTCTGTAAGCAAAAGTAATCATCGTAGTAACAATTTTGAGTTAGGTTTGGTCACCTGTCAGTCACATTTCAATTCAAATTATAGAATGTCTTAAATGAATTAAACAATTGGAAGACTTATTTTTACATTGAAGAAGTCCTAAAGAAGTGTGCCTACAGAGATGAAAAGTTTCAAGTGCACAATGATACTGTGAGAAGTCAGGTCGCGTTTATCTTGAAGACTGCTTAGGCCAGTGTTTTTGAATTTATCTTTTGCCAACTCCTCCTTGACAAAACGATTTTGGTAGAAGTTGTAGGTGGCATATTCTGATGCAATAATATCTAGCAAATGAGACTTGGCTTCGTTTCCTGTGTTTTCCCCTTTAGCTGGAGAGGATAACTTGTTGCAGATTAGTCACATAGTTGCACCTGTGAACTACAAGCTAGTATAGGCTCCATCCTGATGCAGCAGGACAGAGAATGCAATCACCAGGTCTTATCAGATAAGATAATCAATTAAACTTATGGCTTCCACAATTCTGTTTTGAAAGAGGAAAACGAGGGGTATGAAGGCTAAGGAGGAAAGTCGAGCAGTTCACAATGTTAGCCTACCAGATCATAAATACCTTTTCAAAAGATAATCATTGACATTCGATTGATATAAAAATCCCACACTAGCTTCATGGAAGAAAGTACTGATTTATCAATAGTCTGCTTAATAAAATCAAGGAAGATAAGAAATATATGCACAAATAATTGAATAGTAAGGACAGCCTGAAAGTAATATGTCCTCTAGCAGAACAGAGGTTCAAAGACCTGGTTGATCCTTGCTATTCTCAAAACACACCCTCCTGCCTCCCAAAACAATTAGGAAAAGCTGTGCTCTCTGTACTCAAGAATCAAGCACTTGGCTTTAGACCAGGAGCAGAAAGCTGATAGAGAGATATCATATCATCTGCAATTACATCAGTTACAGCCAACCATTTCCTCTTATTCATTAATGACTCATTGTTGCAAATACTAAAATCTTTTGTAATCTGGGGAACATTTTTTAACACACACATAGTTCCTTAAGACAAAATTAAAAATGAGAAAAGCATCCATTGTATGTGTTTGGTGACTAAAGGAAAAAGTGGATGGAACACGAATTGGTTCAAATGACTTTTGCCTTAAAGATAAGACGTCAGAAGTGTACACCTTGCCATTTCTGTGAATAATTGAGACAGATGTCAATCATCCATTGTGAAAGGGGTTTGGGGGGAGTGCAGTGCATTTGAATCCCAGACTCCCTGGTAAAAGGGGGAGGGGAGCTAAAGGCAGTTTTGAAAGGCTCTTCCCACAAATTGTATTTTACCTAAATCCTATTCAAGCTTTACCAGTCAACACGAATTTCATTTTGCTTCTTGAGCATGACTGCATCCGGATAAACTCCCCGCTGGCCTGTGCTTCGGCCTCTCCGCTCTCCTCAGTTGACACCATAGCTACTGAAGGCGTTGGTTTGGCTCGGGAATGCCACTTCCGGGGAAAGTAACTGGATCAAGAGGGCTCTGATCCCATCAATGCATCAACCAACCCACTGGCAGCTTTAGAATTGCTTTTGTGTTATTGGAAGATGGGAAGCTTAGGTGGTTACACATAGTAGAAGAAAGTGGGTTCTTAAGGGTCCCCCCCTCTCTCTTCTCTTTTCTTCTTCCTTCTCTCTTTGCTTCTTCCTCACCAGTCTACCATGAAGTGAGCACCTGCACTCAAGCAAGGGCTCCCCCCTCCACGAAGTCTAGCCTCACCATGGCCGTGCACAATGGGGCCCAGTGACCTCGTGCTGACACTTCTGAACTCATGTGCCACGAGCCAAGACGAACCTGTCCTCGTTTAAATTGCTGTCCACAAGTATTCTCATCACTGCAACAGAATGCTGACCAGCAGAGGCCCAGGACATGCTTCTCGCGCGTGTATTCCTCACCAAGAACTACTTGGAGAGCACTCACATCTGTCCTTAACGTCTTGAGACAGGACAGCCACCCTAGAAGACAGCTCTGCACCATTTAACACTCATTTCCTCCATCGCTGTATCTCAGACATTGGATGAATTAAGTGACCACGGGAAGGGAGAGCTCCATCATTACGGAAAGAGGGGACAATTCTCTAAAACTACACAACCCGGTTACCAGCTTAAACACAGCTGGCCCCTCCTATACAGGAAAAATAGATTTAGGTGAATTTTTTCTTTAAATCTTTTCAGTTTAAAATTTGAGCATCCAGGAAAATTCATTTCCTTTGTTTCTCAAAAAGGTAAGAAAACATTTCTTTCCTCACACAGACCCCTACCAATTATGGGGAAATGGTAAGTTGTTTCTCTGGATCATTTACATGTAAATCTTTACCTTTCCCTATAATAAGTCATTGGGAAAAAATCTAATTTTTTTAGTTAAGACTATGTTATAGGAAGCTAGGCACTGGTGGTTCCCACCTGTAATCCTAGCTACTCAGGATCTGAGGATTGTGATTCAAAGCAGCCTGGGAAGGAAAGTCTGTTAGACTCATATCTCCAGTTAACCAGAAGAAAACCAAAAGTGGTACTGTAACCCAAGTGGTAGTGCTAGCCTTGAGCTGAGGAGCTCAGAGACAGTACCCAGGCCCCAGAGTTCAAGCACCAAGCCTAACCAAAAACAAACCAACAAGCAAAAACCAAAAGCAAACTAAAACCAAAGGGATAGATAAATTTATATTAAATAGCTTTAAGGGACCTGAAACTGTTTTATGTACACATTTTCAGAAAAGTACAAGAATATTATGCCAATTCACAGTGTTTCTCCCCCCCAGTTTTGTATCTTTAAAAGATGCCATACATTTATTCTCATTATATAACCAAATTCTATTACTACCTTCTTATACAATACAGTGGTGGACTATCTCAGCAAATGTGAGAGTACAACATGCTATTAACTCATACCTGTAATCCTAGTTTCTCAGGAGGCTGAGATCTAAGAATCAGGGTTTGAAGCCAGCCGGGGTAGGGAAGTCCATGAGACTCAGCTCCAATTAACTACCAAAGACCCAGAAGTGGAGCTGTGGCTCAAGTGGTACAGTGCTAGCTTTGAGTGGAGAAAGCTCAGGGATAACTCTTGAGTTCAATCCCCCGAACCAGTCTAAATAAATAAATAAAAAAAATATTTTAAAAGTGAAAATAACCATGACAACCCCCAGGGTGACCTGGTGATGATTAAATGTAGGGGGGGGGGGAGAGATATCAGTGGTTGAGGGAGTCCTGTACAATTCTTGTTCTTTGGTCCACTTCTGGCAGTAGTATTGTAAAATACTTCTTTGGAATTATTTTTTGCTTTAAAACTGGCTATCTAGAATTTTGAATGTAGCAAACCACCTCGATAAACACTGATGAGGGAAAAGAGAGGAAAAATTAGTTCCAAATGAGACAACAAGGAGTTGGAGAATATTGCTTTTCTCATAAGCAACTCCTTTATATGGTGCTTAAATAGTTGTTTGTAAATTGCCATAATATTGTTAATTGTGCTGTAAACAATATTTTATATCACACTCTGTTTTTCCTGTTTAGCAAAGCTATTTCAATGATTTGTTGGCTCATTTTTCTATTAAATATTTTAACAAGAGTAGCTTCTTATCATCAGGGCGTCAATCACAAGTAATGGAATTCTGCTAACAAGCCTCATAAAACTAGAGGAAACATACTAAATTAGACTTATATATTTCATGCATAATAAGTTGAAATTTACAATAATTAAGTATCTAATGCACTACAGTTGCATGGGTGAAACATTTAGAGCTTGAATCACAAGAAAAAAATATGTCACTCATTTTCAGAGGTGATTTATTTTCTCTCTTAAAGTCATCTGGTCTTTGGTGGCACACTGGTCATAATGATGCAGAACTAAAGAATAGATTCCTAAGTGTAGCTGTTGGAATTATGACAAGTTTCTGCATTTATTTGGAAAGTTGGCTAAATAAACAGAAACAATGTGAAGGAATTTAGTCATGGCTAGTCAGGACATTTCAACAGTGTGATTGCCATTGAGCCTTGGTGAAAGGATTATATAGGAAAGTCTATGAATTATTAATAATTCACTGAGCCAAAAATGTGACTGACACTTTTACCTTAGGGACAGAACTGTAAACAAGCAAAAAAATGACTGCAAATGGGTATTACTTCTTTGCTTTTTTCCAACAAATGATTTCTCTAATCCAAGAGTTTGAGCCCTGGAAATGAAATTTGATACTGATTTTTCCACAAGGTCACCTATATCTATATCTAAAGATAGGTAGATGGGAAAGGAACAGAAGGGAAATTTAAAGGAAGTGGCAGTAGTCTAGTTCTTGGTTTGATATGAATATTTTCCTGTGATCATTCATTGACTTATAGCTCCATTTTGTATTCCACTTTGCATGTGTATTGTACTCTATACATTTAAAATGAAGGTGTATGTGTTTATTTTGCTCCATATTTTTCTTGAAGAAAGAGAAGCAAACACTTAATCGCTAGAATATTTTTCTTTTATAAGGAAAGTGTCATTCTCCTGAGCCATTTTCCATTTTCCATTGCCTCCGAGGGAATTTTAAATGCTCACTGGAGTCTGTAATTTAGAATATATATGTATATATATATATTTTTTTCTCAAACCGTTTTAAGTCTCTCAGTTACAAATAAACCTTATGAAGATCTAAGTTGCATGGTAGCCATCAGATTTAAAATGTAGAGTATAAATTTAAATAATCATCTTTCAACAGCAATTATAGAATTTCCTCTATTTCAGATTCGAATTTGAATTTCTAAAGTTGTCTGTGGACCATTACATTCTTACTTGAGAGAGGATTTGTGACTAATGGAAAGAAAGGGCATATATCACATGACAAAGTTTCTGTTCCAATAGAAACTGAACTTCATCAGCCACAGACACGTCTCAAGGATGAAGAGCTGAACTGTCAATCAAAGCGGAGTCGACCAAATTATAGAGAAGAGTTTAGTTATGTATTCTTTTAAATCGTCTATCTTCAATGATCTAGAAGATATTGGGTTGAAGGATATTTGTTATTTTAGCTTTAATAATAAAACAATAATTCCACCAAATAATGTGTATAAACCTTCCCCATTTTTGGTGTCTATGTATACAAGAACCATCTTAGCATTTCCTATCAAGGCTGGTGTTCTACCAGTTAAACCACAGGTCCACGTCTAGCTTTTGGTGGTTAAATTGACATAGTTGTCTCACAGACTTTCCAGCTTGCACTGCCTTTGAATCACAATCTTCAGATCTCAACCTGACTAAGTAGCTTGGATTACAGGGATGAGCTCTGGCAACCAGTTTACATAAATAGAAGTCGATTTTAGCTCATCTAGAGTCATCATTTTGATCAAATATATCATTCAATAGATATTTAACTATTACAATAACTTACTGGTTAAAAAGTGTGTCCCATGAGAAAATAATCGAGGACAAGTAGACAGTCAAGAAGGTAGAGTTATTGAATAGAATATGCAGTAGGAATCAAATCCACAGAGAAAATAAAACCCCTGGCCCAAATCTTTTCTGTGTTGAAACTCCTTGCTCAGTCTTGTCACAGATTCCTTATTCCTAAAATCCAGGAATAGAATGACAACTGGTGGTTTTCAAACTCTGCTCTAAGAATACTTAGAACCCCAGAAAGTGACATAAGGTAAGGCATAGCAGGACAAGGGAAGTTGAATGCCTGAGAATCTCACAGTTGTTAGAAGAATAATTCAATGTTTTAAAAGATGATATATATTTGGCTTTATACAAATAATATAAACTCTTAGTAAGATAAAAGAAGTCTTGCTGCTAAATTTTTTTAAATACTACTGAGAATATTACTGATATCATCAGTCTGGTTTCTTTGAATAAGATTTTAAAGTATAATTAAATTGTTCTTAATATCTAACATATTTTTTACGAATTTTAAACACATGTTAGATGTCTGATACATTTGTAAAGCAAAGAGTAAGTTAGCCCATAGTTATATGAAGGCAATATAATCTTCCCATATAAAATTTCACTGGTGATTTAAACATACAATTAGGTGTTTTGGTATCTTCAATCAAAGAGGTTTTCAAGATGAACAACATATAAATGTAAGTGGTTCTTATTTCCTTACTTTCTATACGAGATAAACAGACTTTGAAAATATTGTGTGATCAGAACCCCAGTTTCTGATGTCAAAATTCCCCACATATTTCTATAAACTACTGCTAGGTTATAATTCACTTTTGAACTCCAATCTCTTCCTTTATACACAATGAGACAAATGGAATCAACTCTGAGGTATCTTGCAATTTTTACCTTAAATCCGTATAAGCATCTTAACAAAATTTTCCAAAATAATTTCAGTACAAAGAAAGAATATAAAGTAGTGTTCAATGGATCCAACATGAAATATTTTGAATAAATTAATAGTACTCTTAATATATTTCTTAAGGACAAAAGCTCAAGGACATTCTGAATTGAGGAAGAAAATATGCCAAGTAATTCTTTCAGTTCTCTTAGAGTCAAATTCTTTTTTAAATTACTTTTATTCAAAGAAAGAGCCAGGAAGCTAATATGGAAACAGTATACATAATTTCATCATTTCAAGACTCTGTATTGAGTCATGCCTTTAAATTAAATGTGAATACTTGTAGGTTTAAACTAATAAAGATTGACTTAGAGTCAATTTTCCTAAAATACAGGGTGGAAATTTTAAAATATAATTGAAACAGAATTATATTTTTAAGGCTGTCAGGAACTTTGCAAATTCTAGATCAAAATAAATAGAAACAGGAACTTTGACAAACACAGAAAAATATGTCAACAGCAAACACATTTCTACAACCTTTATCAAATGTATCAGTGTCAGCCACAGAAATGTGTAAATGAGAGACAGAGATAGAAAAAAAAAAACAAGATTTATACTTCATATTTCCTGAGTTTTATTATTCCTTACATTCCCATAGTATAGTCCTAAACATTTAAGAAATTCACAGCAAATAGCAATTATGACAACACCTCCTAAGGGAATCTCAACACATCCTCATGCGTGCCCAGGTGATTTAGATGACTACTACAGAGAGAACAAGAAACAACATGGTTGCTCCTTCAGCTAGTTAGTTCAGAAGTACTTTGGGGGATAATGTCAAACTTGGAGGAGGTAACAAACAGTACAAGAAATGTATCCAATGCCTAACATATGAAACTGTAACCACTCTGTATATGAGTTTGACAATAAAAATTAAAAAGAAAAAATTAAAAAAAGAGACACGCTCTGTCTGTATTGTTGCCCCTCACCGAACATGTGTGATTTTCACAGAGAACATTAAGTTTACAGTAGGTCACTCTGTCGTGTGAAATGAGAAAAAGTCAATAAATAGAAACATTTATGATTGGTTTTGATGTAAATTGATTTTGAAATTGCTCTTATGTGCAAGTAATCTGTTCTTGAGAGATGACAGTCTTCAAGACCTCTGTCTGCTGTGTGGACATAGGTAAGGCCACATAACCCTGGAGCTGTTGGATCCTTTTTGTCTCTTGTTTGCCTTAACACACAAAGGAAAGAAATCCATGAGTGTGAATTTTAGTTTATCTTCCTAACCTCAGATTGCTTAAGAGATCTGGAATGGACAAGATGTAATTTTTAATTTTGATATAAAGAAGAGCATAGCCAGTGATATAACACAATCTGACACTGTAGTATCCTAAAACTATAAGACTACAGTGAACAAATACAGATATATTAACTCAACATAAAAAATAGCTATTTTTTCCTAATCAAATGGCAGTGGAGCAGTTGAATATCCATATGTCAGAGAGAAATGGAAAGACAGAAGAAAGAAGGAAAAACTACATGGAGGGAATGAAGGATAGAGAGAGGGAAAGAGGAAGAGAAAATGATTTATCCTTTATACAATGTGCAAAAAAGTAACCTCAAAGTAGATTACAGACCTAAATGAAATGGGTGAAATTGATCAAGATATATTGTGTTCATGAACTGCTTTGTTAAATGTCAATAGATTTGTATAGCTATGGAAAGATATTGGTAAAGATGCAAAAAAGGAGAAAAAAAATCAATACTCTAAAACTGAGCCCACATCGGAGAAAATTATTTTATTCCTCTTGGCTGAGGCAAGTGCTTACAATGAGGAGTGATTTTTGCCCTCAGGGACCTTTGAAAATATCTGGCTGTGTTCTGGCTTGCTATGTCAGAGAAAAGGTGCCACTATTATTAAATGAGAAGAGGCCAGGGATTGTACTAAATTTCTCACAAGATCTTAAACCGTCACTAACAACAAATAATCACTGGGGCCAAAAGTCAATAGTGTCACTTTCAAGAGACTCTGGATAGGAACAATATTTTTCCAATATAACACTAAAAGAAATCTCCATACAATCAAAGAGAAGGGCAATTTGGACTTCATCAAATCTAAGTACTGCTCTTCAAAACACACAATTAAGAGAAGGAAAAAACAATCGACAGCCACAGAAGAAAAATCTTGCCAAAATGCAAGTGAGGAAACAATTTGTATCCTAAATGTATGGAATTGTCAAAACTTAACAAGCAAAGCCATAACCCAATAAAAAACGAATAAGTGGTAAGAACAGGCACTTCATAAAAGAAAACAGAGATAACAACCAGTACTTTAAAAAATCTTCCACCAGTAGTTGATGAAGAATTAAACCATAGTGAGTGGTGCCTTTATACCCACTAAAATGCTGAAGATTACCAAAATGTTGACTAAGACATAGAGAACTGGAACTCTGATATGTTGTTCTGAGAAAGTACAATGATGCAGGCACTTAGAAAAATACTACCCAGGCACCTAAATTGTCATATAACCTGTCCATCTTTCTTTGCCTTTTTTCCCAACTCAGAGCCTTGAGCTTGTTCCTTGAGCCACACCGACTCATCTTGATTTTAGTTTGTTTTTTTTTCAGACAGAATCGTGAGCTAGCTTTGCCCCAGCTTTCCTCCGGTGGTCATCCTCCTGTTTGGCCTCTCAAGTAGCTAGGACTATAGGTTTGCACCAACACGCCCAGCCTTTCAGCCATTCTACTTCTCCATATTATACAAAAGAGCAGCCATTTCAGAGCAGTATATTTTCACACAAAACTATACTCGAATAATCCCTGCAGCCTTATCTGCAAACAATCAAAATGGGAACAAACAAATCAAATGTTCATTTTTCTAGCACAAGGATAAATAAATAAGCTGTGCAAATGACCGGCGCTGCCTAATGTGAGAGAAGCTGGAGATGATTGTGTTGAGGGGGGCAGATGGCAACACACACGCAAGCATGGAAACGGCATGCCTGCTAGATGACATGGAAACATCTAGAAGGACAAAACTTGATCAACAGGTATTGGGAGATTGGCAAAATTTGGAGAAGAACACTGAAGAGAATAGGAGAACATTACTCTGGATGGGAGATAGGTCGGCTTTTTTATGAGCATCGGGATTGATACTGCCACAGGAGTGTACACATGTTAGAACTCTTCAGACTGTTACCTTTAAATACATATGGTTTATTATAAGTCAATGATCCCTTGCAAACCTGTGAAATGACAAAATGATGATAAACCTATACAAACCCTAAGGGTATCGTCATTCTCAACTTATTTACAGCCTTGCAGAGTAACTCTCCTGTCATCTCAGCTACCCTGTAAGTAGAGATCCGGAGAATTGCTGTTAGAGGTCAGCGCAGGCAAAACAAAACAAAAAAAAACTTATCAAGACCCCATCATAACAGACAGGCTGTGGTAGTAAGTGCCTGTGATCTCAGCTACCTGGGAGGTGATCATAGGGAAATCAAGGTCTGATACAAGCAATGTGCAAAAAACACAAGACCTTATCCCTAAAAAGTTACTGAATCAAAATATTCTGGGGCCATAGATCAAGAGGTAAGGTATGAGCACCAAGTCATAAGTTCAAATCCAGTACTACTATAAATAAATAGAAACAGATGATTGATTGATAGATAGATAAGATAGATAGATACATACATCCAGACAGACAGACAGACATAGATAATTTTTCCTGTTAATGAGTTAGGTCACGGTATCTATTCTTTTTTTTTTTTTGGCCAGTCCTGGGCCTTGGACTCAGGGCCTGAGCACCATCCCTGGCTTCTTCCCGCTCAAGGCTAGCACTCTGCCACCTGAGCCACAGCGCCACTTCTGGCCGTTTTCCATATATGTGGTGCTGGGGAATCGAACCGGAGAGCTTCATGTGTAGGAGGCAAGCACTCTTGCCACTAGGCCATATTCCCAGCCCAAGTTCTTATATTCCATCTATGAAGTCTAGGATTGGTGAAAAACCTCAGAAAGATTTTAGTTTGAATAAGTGAATTTTATGCCAAAGAAAATAAATCATTGTTCCTATCAGCCACGTCGGTGGAAAGGCCGAGCTCTCTCGACACTGGAGCAGGTCAGCTAGCGTGATCCCACACAGGGCCCCTCCCATAGCTCCACATGATTTTGGTGAGCACGAGCCAATTGTCATTGCTGATGTTTCATGCCTGCCACACAGTAGAGAAGTCATGGGTGGATACTGTGGAACAGCCCAGGAGGACGATGCTTTTCCTTTGAAATGATCCCCAACCCTTGCCAGCAAGCTCTATCAACACCATCTGCTCCACGAAGTAAGAGGCTGAGATCATGGCAGCTCTCAGTAGTGGTGCTTCTCTCTCCTATGACAGCAGAAGGTAAGAGGCGCTGCGAGCTTTTTGGGGAAGCTCATGCTTGTGTTTCAGGTTGATGATTTTTCTGTTGACAATAAGTACTGCTGTGTGAACTTCCAGTTGATTAGGAGCTGATGCTGACAAAGACTTGAGACAGTTTTAGAAACTAATGTGAAACAAAGAACCAATTGCCTCCACACCCTGTCTTTCTTTCCCAGCTTTCTACTCACAATACATTCAAACAGATGTCTCTACCATTGGCTAGTGTGACTACTTAGGTATACAATGCTAGCCCCAACCCATATCTTTATCCTCCTGCCAAGGCCGTGTAAGTAAATATTATTTCAGAGGATGTTTCCTACTTGTATTTTGGGCTGGAAGAAATCAAGCTTTTCTCCAGGTACAATGATGTCAGATCTTTAAAATACTCAAATGTGTTTGTTATGCAACAACGAATTATTTAGATATCAATAGTTGCTAAAAAAAATGACAACTAAATTGTTAAATGTGAAGGAGAAAAAGTAGCTGTCCAAGCCTGATGTTCAGAAGTGTTCACATTTGGCAAGACACTCAATTTTATGGATCTCTAGTTTTTGTATCTTTAATGTCAGAGAGAGGGAAGGGAAAGGAAAGGAAAAAAGGAAAAAGGAAAGGAAAACAAAGCAAAGGAAAGCAAAACAAAACAAAGCAAAGGAAAGCAAAACAAAACAAAGGCCAAAAACTATTGCAAATAGAGTTATGTGCCTCTGTTTTAAGAAAGAGTTGGTTGATTACTGCCCTAATCAGAAACACAGAATTCTGTATGATATTTTATGGACACAGTACAAATTCATAATTCCTTCCTTTTGTGCTGCTTATCTTGGAATAGAAATAGATCTTGGAGAGTGCAAAGAGCCAAGAGGAAACACGTTTGCCAAATCTTCACAATGGTGGGGCACAAAGAGAATGTTCAGTGGTGGCAATCAGCCACTTGCTCTTTCCAGGAAAAGATTGTAAAGTGCCCATTACTGTCAGGGTTAAAAGTTAGTATTAACTATTGCCATGATAGTGAGTACATATAGACAGGAAAGAAACTCATTTTACTCACGTGTATGTTTATACTGACTTGCTTTGATGATGAGTTGAAGGTAAATAGAATAGAAGAAACAGCATTTTATTAGCATACATTATCTTGATTAATCAATTCATTTGGAAAAGACCTCCACTATATCGGAGAGAGGGAGAAGAGAGAATTTCATTTTTTGTGATATGGGGCATGACACCAGCCTCTTGCTTGCTAAGCAATATTTTACCACTTGAACTATGTACCCCAGCCTTTTTCAAATTTTGTTTCTTTTTTGAGATAGGGTCATTTGCTTCTCTGACTTGGAATTAATGATTGCCCTGCAGATCCAAGCTAGGAGAAAGAATTTAAGTATCTATGTATTTCATATCTATATGTAGAGAATGTTAATATATAATGTATCTGTCTTTCAAAATTAGCTAAAGTTCTTCACCTTCATATTCAATTTATCATAATACATATGCGTGTGTGTACATACATACGTATCTATGTGTAATGCATATGCACGTGTAATTATAACATGTAACCACAAATTAATAACGCTCATTTTATAAATTAGGAACAATAAGATACTAACAACCACAATTAATGACAAAGTAGTATCATTATAACAATAAACCATAAGATGAGTCATGGGAATGTGGTTTCTCTCCCCAAATACCTTACTCTCCAGTAACATGTTTTTAGACCATGGTTGATGGCATATATTTAAATATATAGAAAAGAGAAAAAGGCAGAGGAGTCATTGCTGTATATTACAGAAACCTACAACTTACTAAATATGACACTTACAATGAGTTGTTTACCTTTCCCTCCATTTTAACAACAACAAAAACAACAATAATAATAATTTATCCCAACGGATTTTTAAAATGTTAAAAAAATAAGTAAAACTGTTATGACTCGATTCAACCAACAAAAAAGAAGCAACACACTCAGAATAGTTCCTGAAAAACTGTGTTTTCAAGGATATTAGCCAATAGCTTTACAGGTGCCTATGAATGGTAATTATGGGTAAATAATTGTGCAATTAGACTAATATGAACTTAGAATTGAATATGACATGCCAATGACAGTCATTCAGTCTGAGAGCTGTAGATTTGATCTTGATTATTATTTGAATGTAATGTCAGTATAAATCAGCAGAGGGGATGGGCACATAGAGATCACCAATGTGCGACCATTCTGTGTACATATGCAAGAGACAGGCTTAGAGAATCCTAAATATACAGGCCATAGATAATGAAGTGTGACATGTGTTACAAATAGCAAGTGCTGTAGTCAATAGGAAGAAACCATATATTCCATTTAAAGAATGAAAGTCTCACAAGAAGACAATGATTCATTTTAATTTCTCTGTATGGCCTTTGCTGGTCATCCTAGTCTCTAAGAAACCAGAATTGTAACTATCTTCAGGTGACCACAAGAGATTTTAGGTAGTTAAATGAGACATGGTTTATTTCAGAAGATGCCATTAAAGATGCCATTTCCAAGGAAGGAAGAACATAGATAGTATCATAACCAATCTCATATTTATTTTATTTTTTAAAAGTTCAGTAGTATCCAATTTTATTTCATGGAGATTAGATGAAATCTCCTGGGATAGGCAGGAAGAAGAAATGATAAGTTTAATTTAGGAAAGCATTTTTTTCCAAGAAAACTGACACATAAAGCTCACACATCAAATCTGTGCCAGATAAATGTAGTTTCTGGCTTAGCTTTCCACACAGTTGATAATATTTTCCTTTCCTTTGTTTATCAATTTGTCTGGAGGGTAGTAAATGTATTCTGCAAGCTGTGTCTAGGTTGATTTTTTTGTCTGTGCCCCAACCAATTTAGGAAATTGAATTTACATTATTTAGAAAAAAGGATAACCTTAGCCATGCACAATGTGTGGAAGAATAGTTTCTAATGCACATTTGGCATATTTTACTTATATTATTTAATTGTGAAATGGTGTGATCGTGTGTCTGTGAGATGCTCTCAAAAATACAAGATAATGAGTCTTGCAAGAGTCATGTGAGAGGTTGCATTTCACAGTGTCAGATTGAATGCGTCCAGGATCATTTCCTTCCTATCTAGAGGCACCATTTAGATGCCTAACTGCAGATAGAGATTTTGTTGTTGTTATTGTTGTTGTTTAATCACAAAGAAGACATCTGCCCCCCCTCTTGTGCACCTTAATATTGAGTTGGCACTTAGAGCCATTTTAACATTGTCAGAAATGAATAAAATTTCAAGTTCTGAGATGAGCCTTAAAAATAAAAATACAGAGGCAAACAAAATTTCCTTTTTGTTCTTTCACCAAACCCATATGGATATTTGGGAGAAGAAAGCACTTTCCTTCTGTCTCTAATTAAGCTTTCATGCATCCGTGGCCTCCCCTAAGTGAGGCAAGAAGAGCCCTTGGATAAACGAGGTTACATATGCAGAAGTACTTGGAAACTGCAAAGCATCCAGCAACTTTCGAACTAAGAAGCAATATATCCACAAGTATATGAGAACTTGACTAAAGCTTTCAAGATAAGTGAGACATCAATGGGCTTTTACGTATATGATGTGGTCCTAATAAAATCCATTTAGAGAAAGAGAAAGACATTGCTAGGAAAGGCCGTGATTCAAGGCTTCACTGCAGGTCGCATTTGTGCATTTGTGAGAATTATGCAATGGAAATTATGCTGAGGGGTATTTGATATGAGCAGAAGCAAAGGCCCTAAAATCTAGAATGATCAAATCTGTGATTTTAGAATGACTCCCTTTCTACTAAAGTAAGAAAGAAGATAGATGCTGTCTCCACATGCACATAATTATGTAGATTTGATAGTAGAGCGATGAGAAAGTTACTAGTTGAGTGCTTGCAGTCTTTAAATGAAGTGAGAAGGGAGAGGGGGGTAGGGGTGAGATGGGAGAGGAGAAAACAGTCAACTTGGAAGTGAAGAAGATTCACCAGGTGCGATGGAATACTCGTTAAACATCTGTGCCCACAACTAACAGTGAAACCAAACATATGTTTCTGTAATTTTCTTCACAATGTATGTTCATTTAGTTTACTTCATTTGAAAAATCACATGCTTGAATGTACCAAGGTTGCAATTTTCTCCGATCTATAAGTTTGAGAGTAATAGATGCACGTTCAGTACTGCTGACTGTTGACAGAGGAAAGATTATTTTAAAGAGAGACAGAGAAAAAAGATAGAGCACAAAGAGAAAGAAAAAGGAGAGAGAGAGAGAGAGAGAGAGAGAGAGAGAGAGAGAGAGAGAGAGAGAGCATAAAGCGAAATAAAAAGGAAAGTATTTGGAATCCAAGCAGACCAAAAAAACAGTTCAGGATTTAAGAATAATGAGGTATGAGGTACAATCCAGTGTAGTCAAGCTAAGGGATCAGAATTTTCTACCATGTTAAAGACTTGTCTTGAAGGCAGAAAAGATATTACTTTGATGGAACCCCCAAAATTGTGTGGTTTAGGAGCGCCTCTATAACCAAGGGAATAAAAGTTTTTACCTTTTAAAAATATTACAATGGAATATAAACTCTTGTTCTGGGTCTGCCTCAGGACTTGGGTAGATATAAATATCCCTAAAAATGAGCATTTGAGCAAAAAGCATATGTGAGAGAAGGTAGGAGGTAAGAAGTGTAGAATTTAATGATGCTGAAGAGAGTATTGAATTCAAACAAGTTTTAGTGTTTGACAATCGGGGAGAAAAAGATCCTTGGAGGTTGCAAAGAAAAGCATTTTAAAAGGTAGGATTTGGATTTTCTTTTCCAAAGAATAGAAAAGCATTCAAGAGCTGACAAACATTCTTTAACAGGTTGGTCACAGAGCACCAAAACAGATTGTCAAGTGGTTCATTTCTAAAAGTAAAAGGAGGACTAGAAGATTAGCTGCAATTAACCAATCTCTGCCCCAGTAATTGTGAGGTTGTGAGGTGTGTGTGTGTGTGTGTGTGTGTGTGAGAGAGAGAGAGAGAGAGAGAGAGAGAGAGAGAGAGAGAGAGAGTATTTGTGCCCATTATCAGGGCCTGGGTTTTGTCTCTGAGTGTTTGTGCTCAAGGCTGGTGTTCTATCACTTGAGCCACAGCTCCACTTCCAGCATTTTTGATAGTTAATTGGAGATAAGAGTCTCATGGACTTTCCTGCCCAGGCTGGCTTTGAACCCAAATCCTCAACTCTAAGTAGCTAGGATTACAGACATGAGCCACCCACGCCCGGCTCCCACTCTTGTTTGAATATATTCTTGGTTCATGATTTCAAGGCTTGGTGCCCTTCAGGAGATCAGCTTGAACTCAACAAGACCTTTTTATATATTCCCTCAGTACCTGCTGTGATATTTATTCATTGGTGTCTTCCCCTCATTTACCTTCTCGCAGGTTTACAAGCATTTACAGTTGAATACATGTAGGAAAAGATACATAATTGATGAGCCTCCTTTCATTTTAGTTTAAGTTCAATAGGTGCTGACTCCTGCATCTAGGTTGTTTGTTTCTCCTGTAGGGTGTTCTTTTCCTGCATCCTTGTCTGTCATGTTTGTCTGCTGCAAGAATGGCCCCCAGAATTCCAGGGATGTTAAGAGGTATAGGGTTAATTCGCAGTCGTGTTCTATCTGGTTATCTTACACACTGCAATTTCAGTTAAAATGAGCTAGAAACACAGTGACTTTGAGTTCCCTCTGAAACTAATTCATGGAAGGAATACTTAAAATGATTGAAAACTATGTTCCAGAATTGTTTAGGCATATTGATATTAGTTGATTACTGCATCGATTCATGCCTTTATTCAGTATATATTGAAAGTCTACCACATGTCAGGTACTTAATCTACAAGATTGACAAGTTACAGATTAGGCAACTGCTTTTTAGTATGTGGTGCATAGTGAACCAGTTATGAAAACTTTATTGGACATTTAAGGAAATTAGACAGGTAATATAAATTAAGCAGAAAAATACTCAGACTGTGAAATGAGTTAGCTTTAACTGGAAATTTATTTATCTCACATTATTTCAAGAAGGTCCCTATCTTTTGGCATTGACAGTAAATCAGTGACTTCAGATTGTACCTTTTTTTTTTTCCTGGCTTTCCAAAGCCACCCTAAAGGACACCATTGACAGGCATTCAAATATAATCCCAGCCCAGAACAATAAAAATAAATAGAAAAAAACAATATAATCTTTCTGACATTTCTATGAAAATTGAATGCTCTTCTTCTACAAACACAGAAGAGCAGTTTCATTACTGAAGGCCACAGATCGCATATTTATAAAATACCACCAGATTTTGCATGTCATTCAATCACACTGCTGACATCTCAAGGAACTGCTGCTTTCCACGGAAGACTAAGATGCTAATTAGGTAGCTTAGGAAGGTGGTCCTTTAGTGTTGAAGAATTACTCTGAAATACACATATTCCTGATGTTCTTTTATAAGAAAGCATGTCACTTTGTGCCTCTTACTCCAGTAGATACTTTAATCTGAAAATCCTATTGAAGAGCTGGTTGCTTGTTTGTTTTCCTGTGTGGCAGGATTTGGATTTTAATATGATAGTGATTTTAAGTATTTTTAATTCCAAAAGATAGTGTTATTGAGTGGGGGTGTCATTTTTCACACAATTAAGTCAAAAAATGCTCTGGTCCCTAGTTCATCACTGATAGTATATCATACTAGAAATTAACTGAGAAAAAAAATGAATAAACTGAGTCCTAATAGCTAAGATTGTTCCTCTCTTTAGCCATCGCTCGACGCTACACACTGTTTAATGTTGTATGAGGAGGGAAGATCATTGCGTAAGTTATTTTCCACTTTCTTTTCTGAGTATTCCTTCCTCTTATCAAGTGATTTTACAAAGGAGTTTCCATTGAGTATGTCAGTTGGCAAGGACATTAGTGTCAGCCTCTTCTGTATTCTCCCCCATCTCTCCCACCCCCACAATCCCTTCCTGTCATCTGATTCCATTTATTTCTATTCATGTCACAGAGAATCTCTGTGGTGTCATCTGCTGACAAACTGGTCACACCAAAATCCTCCTGGAGAACAATGGGAATGGGTCAAAATCCCTGGGAGAACATAAATGAGATCATTATAGGAGGTAGAGGAAGGGGCGAGTGTCAGGACAGAATTGGGAATATTTTGCAGTGGGCAGATACTTTAAGTTGAGTTGGTCTGTCTGCTACATTTGTGTATTGAGGTAGAGTGAGCATGTGCTATTTAGCCAAATGATTCACTGGCAGATCATTAATTAATAACTCATTGCATACCTCTAATCCATCTTAAATTTTCCCAACAAAACTGTTGTTCTCTTCCATTCTGTGTTGTCATCCCTCTTTTCCTAGGCTATAAGCATATGCTGCCACTCTTGAAGTAACTAAATCCTTCACCTACTAAAGTCTATGGATTTGAAATCTTGTATGAAGGTGTCACAACTTTAGCAACACATTTGCCGCCATTCCCATCCCATGTATACCTTCTTAGGTTGCTGTCCGTATATATCTATACTATCCATATCTATGCATATGTATGTATTTCTACATATATAATATAGACATGCATGTCTCTGCATCTTCTATTATTATTTTTTTTTTTTGGCCAGTCCTGGGGCTTGGACTCAGGGCCTGAGCACTGTCCCTGGCTTCTTCTTGCTCAAGGCTAGCACTCTGCCACTTGAGCCACAGCGCCACTTCTGGCGATTTTCTGTATATGTGGTGCTGGGGAATCGAACCCAGAGCCTCATGTATACGAGGCAAGCACTCTTGCCACTAGGCCATATCCCCAGCCCTGCATCTTCTTAAGTGACTGTCCATATATATATATATATATATATATATAGAGAGAGAGAGAGAGAGAGAGAGAGAGAGAGAAAGAGAGAGAGAGAGAGAAAGAGTATATATGCACATCTAGTATGTATATATGGTATATGTTCATGGATATATTTTATCTGCATAACTCATGACATTATATGTACTGTAGATTAGAATATTACATAGTCTATATAATATATAGTATAATATATGCTTCTTCCTTTTTTTTTTTTTTTTTTTTGGCCAGTCCTGGGCCTTGGACTCAGGGCCTGAGCACTGTCCCTGGCTTCTTCCCGCTCAAGGCTAGCACTCTGCCACTTGAGCCACAGCGCCGCTTCTGGCCGTTTTCTGTATATGTGGTGCTGGGGAATCGAACCTAGGGCCTCGTGTATCCGAGGCAGGCACTCTTGCCACTAGGCTATATCCCCAGCCCTGCTTCTTCCTTTTTTGTGCCAGTCCTGACGCTTGGGCTAAGGGCCTAGTCACTGTCTCTGAGCGTCTTTTTCTCAAGGCTAGCACTGGACCAATTGAGCCACAGTTCCACTTCCAACTAATCCTCTTTATGACGTACTAAGGAATTGAGCCCAGGGCTTCATGCATGCTGGGCAAGCACTCTACCTCTAAGGCACATTCCCAGTCCTATAATATATCTTATATAAGCATATTACACATGCATTTGCATACTTATATTGAAATCACACATATGACATATGCATAGTGTAATACATATATCTCATGTATAAATATATAACATATCCATATATCCCGTGTCATATACAAATGTCTAATATGTAGGCATATCAGTTAGATTATCTCCTCTCCATCAGAGTTATGATCAATGTGTACATAAATTTTGACTGAGTTTCTTAATAAGGAGGACATGTTCTTATCCCTGTAGTAAGTAGTGTTCTTCAGAGAAACAGAGACCCTATAGGATGTGTGTGTGAGAGAGACAGACAGACAGACAGACAGAGACAGACAGAGATAGAGACAGAGAGAATACGTATTTACCACTTGATCTATGAAGGGGTTTGCCACACAGATGTGAAGGAATCTGAGGCAACATCTGAGTAAGGAGGCCAGCCGGACAGACACTTGCTGGGGACAGGATTCCGCGTTGCTTCTGCAGTGCACACCCCTGGGGAAAGCCCTCTCATCCACAAGAGCAGTTTCAACTGATTGGGAGAAGCCCACCACTTTCCATGTGGGGAGCAATTGCTTTACTCAGAGCCAACTGATTTAATACCCACACCGCATCCAAAATACTCTCCTAAAAGCATGACAAGCACACATGGGCCTCGTGTGCATGCTGCAACTCACCCGAGCTGACACACTATCCACCATCGCAGACAGCACACAATCCTGACATCCGAACTCAATGTCTGACTAAGCCAGCTTAAGCAGCTGAGCTCTACGGAGGAAAAAACTTATCTCTCTACCAAAGCAGTGATTCTGCGTTTTTACACAAACAAGGAGCATAGGGGAAATAATGAGTTATAAATATAAAGATATTTATATTATAAATCTACTATATATAAATCTAGTGTAAACATGAATATGTATTATAAATATAAATAAACAATAAAATGTAAATATTTGTAAAGATGAATACAGTATTTAAAGATAGAAGGTTTACATAGAGTATTTAGCAACAAAAGCTTGATAAACCAGCCACAACATTATTTGGCATAATTTTATCTCCCAAACCAGAGCAGTGATAAGCCCATAGTGGGAAAGTACGCTCTAAAGCAGACATGAAGTCATAGGCTATGTTAATTAATTAATTATCATTTTTAATGTCATACCTAGGGTTGGAGCTCCTTATACTCCAGCTTGGCTTTTTCACTTGCAAATGGCAATCTACCAAGTAAGCCATGCCTGCTCGCCTGGCTTTTTGCTAGTTGACTAAAAATAAAAGTCTCTTGACACTGATTTGAATGGAGAGTCACAGATCTCAGCCTAGTGAGTATCAAAGATTACAGGCATGGGCCCCCAGTGCCGGGCTTCCTGTACATCTCAACAACAGAACACACTTTGAAGACCGTGTTGTTGAATGATTTTGTCCATGTGGAAGAACCACAGAGAACACTAACATTCACCTAGACCAAGATCACCCACTGTGTTACAGGATGTGCTACCCTGTCAGGGGACAGCCATCTTAAGTAGTGTAACAGCCAGCAACTGTGTGGATTCACACTTCTGTTGGCTCCATCACAGCTTAAGCCTGCTATTCATGCTTCCTGGTGAGGTCATTACGGCTAATGTCTTGATGTATGGTGGTACATAGAAAAATAACGTTATTGTGATGTGTGCTCAGTAATTCTAGATCCAGAAGAACTCTGATGCAGGAAATGCATTTTGAATCAATTGCTTTTGCAAAATTCTGAAAGAGCGCAAAGATTTTAGCACATATATTTCAGTGAAAAAAATTTTCATAGTACTTGGAGGCAAGCTCAGGGACTTAGTACTTGCTGGGCAAGCAATCTGCCACTTGACTCTCACCCCAGGCCTTTCCGCTTCCATTATTTCTTAAAGGAAATTTTCCATTTTCACCTACACAAACAGCCCTCAAACAGTAATCCCGTTTCTATTTCCCGTATAGCCTGGACCACAGGCATGTACCACCATGCCCATCTCATTAGTTGAGATGGTTTCCAACTAACTTCTTGCCCAGACAGCCTTTGATCCTCTAGATCTCTGCCTTCTTCTGAGATTACAGGTGTGAGCTACTTTAACCAGTCTCTAGGTTAAAAACAACAACGAAAAAAAATCATTTAAGCAATCCAATAATGATTACAAAAGAAACACATGACCAATCCATTTATAAATGTATTATTAGAAATATAAAATATTCTGCATATTTGAGATGTTTTACGCAATCCATTTCTCATCCTTTTCTATTTTAATTCCACTTAACTTCTGTATTTTTACCTCATAAAACACTTACTATGTAATTTTAGTCTAATACCGTGTAAAATATTTATTTGCTTAGAGATTTCAGAGTAAGGATGATTAGAGAGAAAAAAATCAATTTCACAACTATAATATATGAAGTGAATGTTTTGAAGGATTATATCTATATCTTGTTTTTGTTTAATTATGCTGGTCTGGGGGCTTGACCTCAGGTCCTGGGTGCTGTCTCTGAGCTTTCTTGCTCAAGGCCAGAAGTCCATCACTTGACCCACAGCTCCACTTCTGACATTTGATGATTAATTGGTGATAAGAGCCTTATGTCTTTCCTCCCTGAGTGGGCTTCAAACCATAATTCTGTGATCTCAGCCCCCTGAGTTGCTTATACTGCAGTTGTCAGCCACCTATGCCCAGCTACAGTAAACTATTTTCTTTTTTTTTTTGTCAGTCCTGGGGCTTGGACTCAGGGCCTGAGCACTGTCCCTGGCTTCTTTTTGCTCAAGGCTAGCACTCTGCCACTTGAGCCACAGCGCCCCTTCTGGCCATTTTCTGTATATGTGGTGCTGGGGAATCGAACCCAGGGCCTCATGTATACGAGGCGAGCACTTTTGCTACTAGGCCATATCCCCAGCCCCAGTAAACTATTTTTGATACTTAAAATTTTTGAATTGTTTTATTAACAAGTACTTTCATTTGTTTTAACTCCCTCTATTTGTAAGGGAAGTTTCTGTCAATCTTTAGCTAAAGAAAGTTATTGAGTGGTAATAACAATAAATAATAATAATAATCTGTCTTAAGATGAAAGTATTATTTTGGAATAGAAAATAATGTACTCACCTAGGAGATCAACGTCAAATAAAAGTTACACATTCTCTCAATTACCTATGTGTAACTAGATATCTCTTCCGTGAATCAGTCATTAGATAATTCCCAATGCCTTACTAACAAACCAAATTATGGCTTATAGTCATATCATAGTCCATATAAATCTTGATTTTTTCTACTTCAAAATGGTGATCAAAATCAAATTGACCTTATGTGATTCTTTATAAGAATTTCCATAAAATTCACGTACTTTAAAGCTTAAAAATGTCTCAGAGATAAGAGTATTTTGCTAATTCCTCATTTAATCTCTTTAAGAGTATCACAAAATAGAAGAACAGATTTCTCCTGAAATATCAGTAGAAATTGGGAAAAACCACACATCCTTAAGAAGACTCCCAACAAATTCAGCTGACTCCCGTTGATTGGACAGTGTTTCTGAATCCCTGGACTGCCTCTTCCATCTACCTCCCATTTTCCTTCTAGACTTAGCAATAGGGGCTACTTTCAACAAAATGCATACCTCCAACTGAGTCACTGTAGTGTCTTCTAAGAATGGGATTTTTACCTCTGACAATCAAGGAAATACAGAAGAATACATTCCAATTAAAGTATGATCATGAGTAGAGCCCAAGAAAGAAATCATTTTTTAAAAAAAAGGAAAGAAAGAAAGAAATGGTAGGGAAGAGAAAATAAGAATGACTTTGATCAAGTTAGGAGTTTGTCTAGGGATGGGTGGAGGGGGAGGTGGGGAAGAGATTAACAGTAACCCAGGGTTCCCTGGGCTAATTGGTTCCTGTTGGATAGTACAAGATACTGTGCAGCAGGTAAGGGGTGTATGGATGTGTGAAGATAATAAAGAATCAAGATAAATTACTATCACCTCCACTTCTCAGTTCTTAATATGATAGTTTCAAGTCAACTCAGTTCCAAAGTTGCTCTGCTGTGAAATCTGCCCTACTTTTCTAAAGTTCTCCCTCAGTTAACAGCTGCCAACTGAAAAGTAGCTCTTTCTTTTTAAATTGACCCTCCAACACTGGACTACTGAAAAATTAACCCCATATATATGTCTAGGAGGGTTTATATAGCTTATTAATTGACTGCTACTGAGTTGATAATCAATTACACCAAAAGCACGCATTGCTTCCTTTAATATCTCAAATGTAATACCTACTTTTTTTTTCAATGTTAAATTTAATCCTGCCAGATTTGACCCACTACCTAAGACTACCTAGACTGTTTAAGATTCAAATTCTGTTACTCAACATGCTTCATCCCCTAGATTTATGTCATCTGAAATTTCATTCAGTGTGTGGGAACTGGCAGAAAGTTCACAGAATAATTGCAGTAGTTTCTTTCAGAACAAGAGTTTTCCCTAACATTGTTTGCTGTCTGTTGCTTAAACTTTCTCAAGTTTCATAAGTGACTCTATCCTTTCATTATAGCCCACTGAGCAAAATTCTTTCTCAAACAGCCCAAATAATTAAATATTTATGTAATTGTAATTGTTTACATTGCATGAACAAATAGAACATGCACCTACATAGTACTTAGTTATATTACCAACTTCATAATTTTTTAAGAATCCTAGGTACATTAAATATATATATAATATTTTTAAAATATATTTTTAAAAAATGATTTCACTAGGTAGCCCTGGCTGGCCTCAAACTCTTGATCATCTTATGTAAGCTTCCAGATTCCTGGGATTACAGGCATATAATACCATGCTCAGCTTGATATTTACTACTCTTAACCCCATTTTATGAAAGAGGAAATTGAGATGCCAAGCCTAAGTCATGGAGTTAATTAAGTTGCAGACTTTTATTTCATTTGAACCCCTGATGCCTCCTTATTCAGAGCTCTAGCTCATAATTGCTGCGTTTCCTTTGTTTCTATTTTTTTTTTTGCAGACTTGTACATTATCAGAAGTTTTATATAGGAAGTATAAGGAAATGTAAGGAAGAGCCTGAAAAACCGCTTTGCACCAAGCCTATCCCATCTGGGGCAAGTGGTTTGCTTGCCCTGTTTTAACACTGTCTTTCCCTGGACCGGTTGTACTCAATTCATCTCATTGCTAAATCCTTTGGTGATATTCAGACCCAAATATAATCTACACTGAAAACAGAAATAAGGCTATTTTTTTTTCTTTTTGCCAGATTGTCATTAAGTATAGGAATTTACACCTATTTCCCTTTCTGTTCTCCCGTGCCTAGAACTTGACTGATACATTGTAAGCAGTAAATGAATATTAACTCACTCCGCCTGTTGGATCTCTTTCCTAAGGATTCGTATTGTCATCAAATATTATTCTAGTATGCAAATGTATTCAGTGCGTTATAAATAAATGAGAGATGTGTACTTTTTGCTCTCTGAGAGCATGCAGTTTCCATTCACTGCATCTACCATATAATTGAACACTTTGTATTAGGTAAAAAAAAAAATAAAGCAACCAATATAATTTAAAAAATAGTGTGATCTCTCCACAACTTTCTCCATATGCTGTTAAATGTAACTTCTATCTCTCTTCCCGTTCCCTCCCTCCCTCACTTCCCATCTCCCTCCCTCCCTCCCTCCCTAGCTCTTCCACCTCTGCCCCCCTCTCTCTGGTAATTTTCCTAGTATGGTGAACAGAAACAAAAGAAAAGAAAAACACAACAATGCCCAATTTTCATATGCTAATAGTTCTACATGTCAATTTCTTCATTGCTAAGTAGACTCTTTTCAAAGAGGCTTATTTTTGTTTTTACTGTGGAGATGTTCCACATAAATGCACACAGCTACAGGATCAGAACAAATCAGGAATGTTTGCAAAGATGAGATTTAAAGCAGGCCATAGAATTACTCAAATCTGGCAGCAATGGGAACTTTGTGCTCATAATTCTATGAAAGATTCTGGGGCTATATAAATCAATTGAAAAGGTTTATGCTGTCTGCATTATTTTTATCTTTTAATTACTGAGGAGTGTATGTAATTTGGGGTTCAGAAAATACATACTTCTCTCTATAAAAGGAGAAGGATTCATTAAAAACATTAATTGTATTCTGAGTTATGGAACAGTACATTAGATACCATTTTATTCTTGGGGGAAGATTTAATTCAAATTATTATAGAATTTCTGCAAAGGAAGTAAAAGGAAAGCTCTTGTAAATAGCCATCAAGCATGTCAGGTTTTTGTTTTACTCAACAAGAGGTAATTGCATTCTGATAGAGAAAAATGTACTCTCAAAATGATCTACTTTTTTCAAGGCTCACCATCAAAATGACAACGTTCAAATTCCAAGGCACTCAAAAGCTAAAATTAGTTTTTAATTTTATTTCCAAAGCCGATGTTTATTTTTAAACATACAGAGTATTTAACAAGGACATTTCAATATAAGGGCAATTAAATATAACCCTTAGGTATGTCAGTGATGTCAAATTAATATTTCTTATGTTCTTCTACATTTTAAATATTATATTCTGATTTGTATTTACATGTTTTCTCATGAATAAGTCAAATTTTGTGAACTCTTTTCTCTTAAATTCATATCTGTGTGCATATGTTAAATATTCTTTCTTGTACTTTTAAAAGATTATTTTAATGATTATTTTACCATGTGTAACTTTCCCTGCTTTCTGTCCTCGTTTTTGTGAAAAAATAAGTAAGGGCTGGGCACTGGTGGCTTATGGCTGTCATTCTAGGGACTCAGGAGGCTGAGATCTCAGGAGCACAATTTGAAGCCTCTCTAAGTTGGAATCCACGAGACTCTCCAATTAACCAGCAAACAATCCAGAAACGAAGCGATGAGTGAATGGAGCCTTAAGTAAAAAAGCAAAGGGCCCTGAATTATTGTTGCTGTTCCTAATTAGTACTAATACTCCACAACTGTAGGGAAAGACACTCTGCCTTAATAAAGACCATCTGATTGCTTATTCAATCTCTCAATAATTGTTTAAAAATTCTTATTAATTGGCTGTAGGCCAGCTACCATGAAGTGTTTCCTATGGCTAGGAGATGAGACTTAAAGAATGTGTACTATATACTTTTTCCAATATTAGAAAGAGATTATCACATGAAAGTATCCTTTCTTTCAAGGTCTGAGTCGGTGCAGAGAAACCCAAACTGAATGGGTTGGCAGCTGAAAGGAATTAAGATGATGTATTAATAAGATGGTCATCTGTTCGTAGCTAATTGCTACAAAGGGAGTACCTGCTGCACACACGGAACGGAATGATTGCTTTAGCCTATTCGGGCTGTGGGCACAATCACAAGCTAAGAGATTTCACAACAAGGCAGTTATTTCTTACTGTTCTGGAGGTCAGGATATCCAAGGTGAATGCACCCAAAGATTTAATG
This sequence comes from Perognathus longimembris pacificus, assembly GCF_023159225.1. Classification (NCBI taxonomy): domain Eukaryota; kingdom Metazoa; phylum Chordata; class Mammalia; order Rodentia; family Heteromyidae; genus Perognathus; species Perognathus longimembris. The sequence continues at coordinate 8,931,944 of NC_063178.1, read as the reverse complement.
AGTCCATTTCCTGTGTCTAGGCAGCCCTCAGTGAGCCCAGCCCTCCAAGGGGTAAGGAAGTTATTTCTCTAGGCTCTTTTTCTAAAGATATGGATCTTGTTTTTAAAGATCCCACTTTAATAATAGACTCATTTTGGGACTTAAGTTCTGATATGTAAAATTTGAGGAGAATACAAATGTTTAGTCTGTAGTAACCACGTAGCTTTTCATGAGTAAAAGGAAACAGGATCACTTTCACATATAGTTGCAGAGAAAGCATATTTTATGTACACATGCTACATGATAACCTATTATTTCTAGACACAAGTTTGAGATCTGAAATTATTATGTCTTCTGCTAAGATCCTGTAGTCTTTACCAGATACCTAAGACCCCTATGTCTCCTTCTTTCCAAGGACCTCCATAAATCTCCCCACAGAGTTTATAAATCCCAAACCATTACTTGTGTGATGGAATTCTTACTCTATTCAAAGACTGAAAAATTATTCCTACGCATTCCATGCTGGGATGACTACAGTTATGGGTTCTTTGTCTTCAAATTTTTATTTTCTTACATTTGGCATAGAAACAGAAGTAACAAAAAAGACAATCAGGCTGACATGTTTCTTCACTGTTTTGTAAGACATCTTTCTTTTCAGGTAATATGTCTTCCAGATTTTCTCAATTGTGTACATGAACTTTTTTTTTCATCCAACACATTGATGCCCCCCTTTGGTGAAAATTTAAGATATTCCATAATTTTAAGTAGATGTAACTTTACATTCTGTGGAAATATCTCTAGAATATCATACTGCCAAGTCCCATTATAGATAAGTAATATTATTTCCAGAGACCCACGAACTTAGAAAGTGTTTATGTACCACTAAACAAATGATATAAAAGGGAAATTGCTTGTTTTTACATATAATTAATAGGGCAATGCATCTCATTCCTAGGACATAAGTGATGCTAATTCTAATGAACAATTTTGTCAAAGGGATGGTTAGCTTCATTATTATTTTTTCCATGAACAAAAATGAGTTATACTTTGTAATTTTCACTGTGGAGGAGGGATATTCTATGCTTAAATGACCAAAATACTTGCTAATAGATCTTATTCTTCACCATGAATCCAGGGGCATAAGTACTAATAAAGACACTGCAAAAGATCATATTGGGTGAACCCTGAAAATATTTACATAATTTTTCTAGCAGTTCCAAATTGGCTTGCTTAATTTATGTCACTTTAATTCGAATGAATTTGCTGTTCGACTTTATAGAGTTCAATAAATATTTAAAAACTAAATTCACATAATTAAAACAAATTTGAAACAAACTAGTGGGTAGTGTTTAAATGTATTGTTTCCAGACAAAATGAATGCTAACAAAAGATAAATAGCTGCATCTAGTTAAGAAGACATTAGAGAAATGAAATAATTGTACAGTAAAATCGGTGCATCAGGAAGAAGAGAAATTTCTGTTTCAGAAACAACAGCTATTAAGGCATATATGTTTATGCAAATTTCATTTCTTTTGATGAAGTCTTTAATTGCACTCATTTAAAAACTTAGGCTAGACAGTTAACATTTTCTACAAAGAGGATAAATATGAGCCTTTTATGGGAAGGTGACCTTTAAATAATTTGGGAATAAACACTGTAAAATGCTATTCAAAATTAAGCAAAAATTATTTTTGGCAAGCTTAACAATTCACAATTAGTATTAGATGTTTCATTTTTGAATGTCAGAGAACTCTTAATTTATTATAAACTTATTCTTGAGAGAGAATGCATGACTGAGAGTCACATTGATACTGCTTTTCTATATCAATTTAAGAATACATTAACAGTAAATGTGTAGCTGCTAATAGGAGCTACCTCCTTTAAAACACAATGCCATAGGAAACTTATTAGAGCATTTAATCAATTGCTAACGAGGAAGGTTTTTATCATGAATGGAAGCAGAATTTATTTTCTTGAAATAACTTCATGAAAATAAGCCTTTTACTGAGTATTTCTTTTTATTATTTTTTTTTTGCCAGTCCTGGGGCTTGGACTCAGGGCCGGAGCACTGTCCCTGGCTTCCTTTTGCTCAAGGCTAGCACTCTGCCACTTGAGCCACAGCACCACTTCTGGACGTTTTCTGTATATGTGGTGCTGGGGAATTGAACCCAGGGCCTCATGTATATGAGGCAAGCTCTCTTGCCACTAGACCATATCCCCAGCCCTTTATTGAATATTTCTTCTACAAACCTTATAACAAAAATCATAGCTACAATAGAAGTAAAGTCTATTTTTGATCTTAATGACTTTCTGTAAGAAGAGGATGAATGTTGACTGACGATTTAACATAAAGACATAACCAGAGCCTAGATGCCCGTGGGTCATACCTGCACTAGGGAGGTTGACATCTGAGGATTGTGGTTCAAAGCCAATCTGGAAAGGAAGGGCTGTGAGATTCTTATTTCCAGTTAACCACCAAAAAGCCAGAGGGGATCTGTGGCTGAAGTGGTAGAGCCTTTGAGCAAAAAGAGCTCAAGGACAGTGCTAAGCCCCTGACTTCAAGCCCCAGGACTGGCACATAATAATAATAATAACAACAACAACAATCAAAGCAGCTCCCATAGTCATGAAAATTATTTGGTCCTAAACACTGGAAAATTTATAAGAATCAGAGTCTTAAATAAAAAATCAAATTCATATTTTGTAATATATTCTTTTACTCACCTCTCTTTAAATGGCTCCTTTATCAAGGAGAAGAAAGTCATTTGTACTTTTAGTATTTGTAATATGAGGGTTTCTCTTTTCAAAATATTACAGAAAACTTGTAAAGACAGTCAGAGAGATGTCTAACTTCTGCTCTGCATGTAAATATAGGAAATCTCTGATATGTGATTAAGACTTCTTAAGCATTGCTTATGGCAATGCATAAATTGATTGACTTTGTGACATAATTTAAGACATAGCGCTCCTGGGGTCTTACATCCGGGGCCCTGCGCTCAGTCCTGCAGAGTGGCTATTGGAGACCCAGGACAGGCTGCAGACTGGAGTGTGTCCATGCACTAGGGCATCTCTATCACAGACCCCATGAACCAATCGATGTCACAGCACCTTCTTGCCCTTTGTGTTTCAGTATCTGTACCAGAACACCCGAGACTATAGGATTTATAAACAATGAGGGTTGGTTTTGGACTCAGCATCTTGGAGGGTGAGAAATTGAAAAGCAGGACAGCAGCTTCCACAAGCCAGGGCTCTGCGAGGCTCCTTCTGCTCCATCTCAGACTAGAAAACCAAGGGCAAAGGGGTGTCCAGGCCACAAGGCCAGTGGAGCCCCTGCATTTATCACAACCCACCCTGACAGTCACTAACCCAGTCCTAGAGAGGGCAGGCTTCTTTTCTCATGAAAGCATCGTTTTTCTTAACAACCTTGTCACTTAAAGAGCTCACCCCTTCTCATATTGGGAACTGGGGCTCCACCCTGGCCATCAGCCGCAAGAAGCTGTTTTCCCACCATCGATGTGTTTTAAGTTTCATTTTAAACATATGTACCAGGGTCCTTTTATTTCCACCAAGGATTTGTCCCTATTAGTGTTCATTCGAACAATCAGACTGCAAAATAAAAGCTTCTAGACATAGAAAAACCAAACCTCCTGGCATGCTTTCTCCCTGAGTTTCTCCCAATTAGTGGTGGAATCTCAATTCCATCGGTTGAGAACACAAGGTCAACAGTCTCAGAGAATGCCTCCCACAAACAACAGTCACATCCACTAGTATAAAAAATTATTCTTTATGTCCCCAGGTTAATTTTTAAACTGATAGAGAGAAATGCATGCTATGGCCAGAGATAGAACTAAATGAAAGGTATTCCAAGATTTCCTAATTCCATGGCAAAAACCCAATTACCCATTTATTGGTCATCCAAATAAAAGTATGGAGTGAACACTGAACACATTTGAAAAAGCGAAGAGACTGTGAAAGTAGAGGGAAAAAAAACACAACTCTGGGCTGGGAATATGGCCTAATGGTAAAGTGCTCACCTTGTATATATGAAGCCCTGGGTTCGATTCCTCAGCACCACATACATAGAAAAAAGCCAGAAGTGGTGTTGTGGCTCAAGAGGTAGAGTGCTAGCCTTGCAAAAAAAAAAAAAAAAAAAACCAGGGACAGTGCTCAGGCCCTGAGTTCAAGCCCCAGGACTGGCAAAAATAAAACAAAACAAAACAAAACAAAAAACACAACCCTACAGGCCTTGTAAATATGAATTGCTTATAGGTTGAAATCATACAAGTCCCCTGAAAGTACTAATATCATGTCCCTATCGGAATGGAGTTAATATGTTAGGATATTGACAATTACACCCTTATCTATGAGGAAAAAAAAAGAAAATAGATGTGTGGATAAATTATGTCTGTTCTTGAGGTGAAAGAGTTGTGAATGAATTTTGTTTATATCCTATTATGTAGAGAAGTCTCTATGACAGAAATATTGAAATATTCACATTGTACACTTTTTTGTCAGTCACTTGATCAAGGGATTGGTGTTGTAGGTTCTCTCAGTGTGTCTAGGGATAAGATGATAGGTATGTGGTTTTCCTATATGATGAAGAGGAAAAAAAACATGGTGATTTTCTTAAAAATGTTCAGGCGTTTCCTCCTATTTCATTCTACTTGCCAATAATATGACCTTTGCGCATTTAAAAGATCATATTTGTTATCTAACTATTTTGTCACTTGACTAAATTGTACTTATAAGACTAATAGTCTCTCATGTGGGTAATAATCTTCAGTGATCAATCAAAAGAACTGTACATTCCTAGGCTGGACCCAAGACTGAGCTACTGACAACCACTCTATATCTTGCATAGCAGCAAGTAGTTAGATAAATATGCCTGAGTATAAAGGAAAACTAAGTGTTTCATAATGTTATAGTGAGTGCACCTTTTCTAAGATAGTGCTGCCGCTGGTATTTGAAGGTGTGACAGGTTGAAACTCATGTTTCATTACTCCTTAACCTACAAAACATAAACTGAGTCTAACCTAAAAAATACAAACTTTCTAAAAGAACGAGGCTGGGTTGGTTTTCTCTTTAGCTTAATACATTTCAATTCTGCTTAATTTTGGCATTATCATTTCAGTTGAGGCCCCATTTATTCCTTTCTCATTTTCCAATTTTGATGGTATTCATCACATAGTCTTCTGCTCATCCTCTTTCTCTCTCTTCTTTGTCTTTCTTTCTCTCTTTTTCTTTCTCTCTTCCTCTCTTTCTCTTTCCTTCCTTCTTTGTGTATCTTTCTTTCTACGTTTCCTTGTCTGTATCCCTTTCCTTCTTTCTTCCTTCCTTGTTTCCTTCCCTTCCTTTCCTTTCCATGACAAAGCTTAAATAATCAGTAAATATATTTATACTGAAGTATCACGATTAACTAGAAAAAAGTTTTACCCTATGAAATTCCTTTAGTTCGATTATACATTCATGTTTATAATTCCTATTAGTCATACAATAGTGCCCTCTTATGTCATTGTTACAGCAATTGTGTCACAATTTTATTTTTTCAAGATATAGATTCATGTTTACTTAGAAACCGTAAAAATAACAGAATAAAATGCCATAAAATATTTTAACCTTAAATGTACATTTTCTTGAACAATAGTTTTTTTTCCTTCAAGTAGTTATACAAATAAGGTTTCATTCAACAAAATAGTTCACGATACAATGTACTTTGTTAATATTAACCCTTTCAACACTGTGGTTTTGAAATCTTCTTGGTTAGATCTCCAGGTTTATGTTATTTTTGTCACTTGAGAGTCATCAATGTATAACACACTTCCTAAAGTTTAGTAATAAGTCTATGAATTGAGCCTTTCTCAGTGATAACAATGTAAGTCATGGGGCTGGGAATGTGCCTCAGTAGTAGTAGTGGTTGCCTAGCATGCAGGAAGACCTGGGTTCAATTCTCAGCACCACATATATAGAAAAAGCCCGAAGTGGCACTGTGGCTCAAGTGGTAGAGTGCTAGCCTTGAGCAAGAAGAACCCAAGGACAGTGCTCAGACCCTGAGTTCAAGCGCCAGGACTGGCAAAAAACTATAATTCACATATTACAGTGCATGCCTTATAAACATGAATAGGTCAATTTTCACTTTTCTATCTTAAGTTTTCATAAACCTTGTTTTATTAAATATTTTAAGTTAGTGGTTATTATCCTATTTATTGCACAAAAGTTTGTATTAGTCACAGCAATCTATAATTCAGCTTAATCCTTTCTATTTTCATGCAAACAAGCTATTAAAATGCTTAAGAATAGTTTTATCAAGTATAAGAAACAACACAATTATTTAATATAGTAATAAAGAAAATAAACTAAAGCAAGATTTAAAATTGATATGACTCTAATATCTAAGTAGTGACCTGAACATCTTCACATAAATTTTTAAGACTGTATGAAAATGAAATATTAGTAGGAGTCTAATTTTTCAACTGGTTAATGCCACAAACAACAACAACAACAACAAAAAACAAATGTAGAAATGGAAACACACTCAGCCTTAGCCATAAAGATAAGAAGTTTTGTAGCCATAATACCGGTATTAGAACTAGAGAAGGGAAAGAGAATATTAAAATTGAGAGATAAAGGCTAAATAGACAACTGATTCCAAAAAACAATAGTTACAAAACCATTTGGTGTAAACCAACTGAACAACTCATGGGGGAGGGGGAGAGGGAAGGGGAGAAATGAGGGAAGAGGTAACAAATTGTGCAAGAAATGTACCCACTGCCTTACGTATGAAACTGTAACCCCTCTGTGCATCACTTTGATGATAAATAAGTAATTATTTTTAAAAATAAATTAAAAAAGAATCATGAATACATTAGAAATCTGAGTATACAAGGTTCAAAAATGACAAAGTTACTAAGCAGAGATAATCATTTTGAAGGTGATATCAGGATTTTAGTTTGTGAAGGTATGGATAATCAGTAAGAACTTTAGAATATCTTAGAAGAAAAGGTGTTGTGTTTTTTTTTAAAGCAATGTACATTCATCCTAGCTGTGTATGAGATGTAATATATCTTGGAAACAAAAACAAATTAAACATTTCATCCTATTGACAGATTTTGAATTAGTTGTGAACTCTTTTGGAAAAGATCCTGTGACCTCAGCCAGATCAATGAAAGCATTCCTTTAGTACTTTTCACATTTCAAATCTTATTAAAAGCTCAAGGCATTCTTCTGGGCTATATGACACCGTGTTCTGGCTTCTGATAACTCCCTGTTTCCACATTTTCCCTATCAGCACAGGCTGGATGCGCTGGGATATGCAATGACATAATGATCCACAAGCACCTTTGCTTCACCCCCTGCCCGCCCCTACCCATGTAAGTCTTCCTAGTCAGATCCTGACCAGGTGTGCTTGGCAAACACCAGTCCAACTACCCCAAGGCAGCTCTCAAACCATCCCATGATGGGATCTCTCACGCTGAGACTGTGTCACCTACTTGAGGACCACACCATGCAGAGCAGGCTCTATGCCCAAGGAGCTGTTGATATGATGTATATAGCTCCATGTTGCATACTTGCCTTGTTCCATCTCTTCCTCCCACAGATAACCACAGACTTTTACCTATAGTGCCCACTCCCTCCCCTGCATTCTGGCCTGCCCTTCCTATTCCCCAGTGTCCAACTCCCCAACCCCAGGGCCATGACCTACCTGTCCCTCTGGGGAAGTGAGTAACAAAATAAGAGCTCAGCAACAAGCATTTCCTCATCTGCGGTCCTCCCTGCACTCTTCATGTATTGATCTCTTTAATAAAATGGATTATCCTTTGGTTCCTGTGTCATACTTTCTACTGCACTGTGACCTGGGTAACTTGGAGTATTTACAAATGTCTATTTTGACTCCTAGGAAATTGCATGGCTTGTTCTATGCCAGTATACGGTTAAGTTCCTCAGAATCAGCCAGAGCCTTTGGATTGGCTTTCAGGGATTGGAGACCCCGAAGCCTGACTACTGGGATGACAACGCTACCGGATGCTCTGGATCGACACTGGTCCCTCCTATAGTAGAAGCAATGAACACAAACTAAATCCAAGTCTGTGATTTCTCAGGCTCAGTCTGCAATACGTTTTGTTATTAGAAAACACAATGTTCTAAAACAATTATCTTAAAACTAGAGAAGTTACATATAAATAAGTTGGACTTACTTGGAAACATAAATATAAGAAAGTTCTTATGAATAAAAAATAAGAAAGTGAATATGACCAAGAAACCAAAAAAGAAGGGCGGGAGGGAGGGAGAGAGGGAGGGAGGGAAGGAAGGAAGGAAGAAAGGAAGGAAGGAAGGAAGGAAGGAAGGAAGGAAAGAAGGAAGGAAGGAAACAAAAAGGAAGAAAAAGATGACTCACACTTATAATTCTAATTACTCATGAAGTTGAGATCTGAGAATCCAGATTTAAACTAACCCACACAGACAAATCAGAGAGATTCTTGTCTCAAGTTAAACCAGCACAGAGCTAGAAGTGGAGGCCTGGTTCAAGTGGTAGAGCACCAGCCTTGAGCAATAGAAAAAAAAAGAAAGAAAGAACATTGAGTTACATCTCCAATACCAGAACACACACACACACACACACACACACACACACACACACACAGAGAGAGAGAGAGAGAGAGAGAGAGAAAAATTGAGAACCAATAAATTCAATAAACAATAAATCAGACTGATTAGGATGAAAAGGAGGAATATTAAAAATAAAACAAATGACACATGAATGAGAAAGCAAGGTAGAAGATGGAAGGTCACTGCAGATACTGGTATAGAACTGAGAAGATGGTTAATAGACTGAACATATAAAACCAAAACACACACACATACACACACACACACACACACACGTTTATTTTTAACCAATTAGTAAGATAATTTATGGGAGAAAGAATTGGTTTTCAACAAATGTTGTGGGAAATTTAGACATCCGTATGCTAAAAAGAAACAGCTCATCACATACCCACAAATCAACATAAATGTCAAGAGATAAAGTGGCAAAACTCCTAGGAGAAAACAGCAAAAATATTTGTACTTTTCTGCTTCACAAAGATTTCTTAAATAGACCACAGAAACATGAAATACAAGTGTAAAAAAGGATATATTTTTTAAATTGACATGTATAGTCTTCAAAAATACCACCAAGAAAATGAAAAAAATAAGCCATGTTCTAGGAGAAAATATTTGCAAACTGAGAGAATTCATTGGCAGCGCAATTTGACTTTGAAAGATGTTAGAAGGAATTCTTTACACAGTTTTCAATTAAAAACAATCTATGTTGGCTCATTCATTAGGAAAAATATGATATTGTACCATCTATAAAGAAATGGAAATGCTTGGAAAAAAATTATGTGAAATGAAGTAGGTCAGGCCCTGGGAGACAAAGAATCCATATTTTCTCTATTGTGGGGAAGCTACATTTCACTTAGGTACTCATAAGTTTGAGTGGTATGCAAATATGTGTGTGTGTGTGTGTGTGTGTGTGTGTGTGTGTGTCTTAACTAAAATACAGTAGATTCAAGAGAGATCTCAAATAGCATAATTCCTTAAAAAGACAAAATCAAAGTTTAGCAAAATAAAACAGCAGAAAGTGAGTACTCAAAACCCGGGTAGAGGAATGAAGAGAAGAGAGGGAAATATAGACAAGAATCCAATATATATCCTACAAAATTCAGAAGTGTGACGGAAGGGACGGGAAGCAGAGGGGTGGTAAGAACGTTGAACGCAGTGACACTGATCAAGATAGATAGTTTTTATAAACTGGTTTGTTAAATGCAACTCCTGTGTACAACAACTTAAAGGTTAATATTAAAATAATACATTAATTTAGAGGAATATGAATTTGTTTCCAAGGTCCTTCCCTTATCTGGGGAAGCATCTTTGCATTCACAGGGAAGTCAACTTTCAACCATAGTTTTGAAAGGGACTCCCCTCTTCATATGCCTAGGCTGTATTATGCCCTTTACCTTCCCCTCCCCCCTCCCTTCTCCTAACCCCTCCTCCCTCCCTTCCTTTCCCTTCTTCCCTCCTGTTTCTTCCCTTCCCTTCCTTTCCCTCTTCCTCTTCCTTCTCTCCTCTCCTCTGCTTTCTGCCTCTTTTCTCCCCTCTTTTCTCTATGTCTCTCTCTTTCCCTGTCTCTCTATCTCCTTTCTTGACTGTTGTTCTGCCCCACCCCCCAATCTACTTTCTACTTTCCTCTGCTTGACTCAGACCACTACCGTCTTCATAGTCTTCCTCCTGGTTGTGGATTGTATAAACAACCCCTAGATGGGAGACTATACCATTAATAGCACTCAGTCTACGTTTCTCTTCTATCAGAGATATCATTGGGCTGCTTTGTCTCTCGCTGAGTGTTTGGGAAGTCCTGGGTCATGCATTTTGTACAGTTTTCCAGATGTTTACATAGAAAAGGCACATCTTTACCCTGTTACTTCAGTTTGTCAGAGGAAAAGTTCACAGTTGTAACTACTTTCAACGTCCTATGTGTATGTGTAGTTTCTATTATTGATGATGTTCTTGTATCACCTTCCTGTGGTTGTACCTACACTATCTCTGTAATCTTATCTGAGTATATTGGAAACCGTGTTTACTGGTATTGGAAGTAGGAAATTCAAAGGGAATACCAAATTTGAGAGACACAGGGTAAAAAAAGAGAAACAACTACAAAAGCAATACTTGCAAAACTGTTTGGTGTAAGTGAACTGAACACCTGGGGGGGGAGGGAGCAGGGCATGAGGGACAAAGTAACAAACAGTACAAGAAATGTATCCAATGCCTAACGTATGAAACTGTAACCTCTCTGTACATCAGTTTGATAATAAAAATTTGAAAAAAAATAAAAAAAGAAAAAAAAAGAAAAGTTAACCTTTGAGCTTTATGAGAAATTAATCTTGAAAATCAAATATATGTTCATCTCTAACTTTCTAACTATGGAATTTTTATTTTTTCTTAAATTTGCCCTCACAATTGCAATTTAACAATGATATAAAGTTATGTGTTTTAAATCATTAAAAGAGACTTAAATGCTTTATTGGTCACATTTTTCCTAATTCTAAATAAAACATAATTTTAATTAAATATGGAATAAATCCAAACATAAACACATCCTCAGCATCTTTTAAATATTTCATCGACTCAAACCTTGAATGGATTCCTCTGGCAACAATGACATAAGAACCCTGTAGTGTGTTTATACATACACAAGGCGCAGGAAGGGTATCCCCAGGATGCAATATGCGTGAATTAAAGTAGAACGTGTAAAATTAAAATTATTTTGATTGTGACCTTACCACACAGAAGGACTTTGGAGAGTGTCATTTGAAAACTTCTCGAAAACAGGGCTGGTGCAAGGTTGACCTGATTCTTTTCTATCCTCTGAGGCTATTTCTCTCTAGAAAGCAAAGTCCTTCATAATTATTTCACTGCCTTCACAACCACTTTAAATGCAGTATTAAATGTTCAATTTATTTTTCATAAATATGGATGAATGGCATCCCGTTTCCTCCCACTAAAATATATATTTTGAAAAAATAAAAGCCAAGGAACAGTCATTTCTTCCCTCTTTACCTTATCTCCTTAAATTCACCCTACATTTGGCACAATATAAATCCAACAGAGACCACTTGAGAATAATAACTTTCCGTTTTTAAAAGACTTCAAACTGTAATTTCCCAAGTTAATGAAACTATTAGAAAATTAATTGAGAAGGCTAACAGTGACCATTTGTATGGAACTTAATTTGCTTGAGACCCTGTATTACATTTACTCATTTAATCTTTTCTGTGTTATCTATTAGTAGCCATCCTCACATTCAGAAGCAAACCAGGTTGTCCAAGGTCATGGCAGCAGCGTTAGAGATGGCAGTGCCATCTCTCTGTCATTCTTCCATTCTCCCACTGTATCTGAATCATTCTGTGGCCCCCAACTGAAGGGAAGTAGGTTCATTGTAAGTTTGATCTTCCCTTCAGCAGCCCTAAATCAACTTTCTATATTATTAAATATGAATATTCTCATACAATGAGCCGAGCACTGGTGACTCACACGTGTAATCCTAGCTACTCAGAAGGCTAAAATCTGAGGATCCTAGTTCAAGGCCAGCCTGGGCAAGAAAGTCCTGATACTCTTATCTCCAATTAACCATCAGAAAAGTTGAAATAAAGCTATGGCTCACAATGGTATAGTTCTAACCTTTAGTGAAAAAACTCAGAGAAAATGCCCAGGTCCTGAGTTCAAGCCCCATGACCAACAAATTAAATAATAATCATATAAATGTGTGTGTGTGTGTGTGTGTGTGTGTGTGTGTGTGTGTGTGAGTAACTACTTTCAAATGCCATGTTTCCATACATATGGTGAAAGTGCATATATAGATGTCAAAGGAAGACATGTTTGGCTCATTAAAACAAAAATACTTTGTGGGTGCTTATTTATCATAGATGGGTAAATAGTAATGAATTTTGAAGTAAATTTGTTTTCTTTCTTAGCTATGTCAAGGCCCCTGGAATAGTCAGAACACATTCAGTTTGCCTTTATGCTGGCTGTAGTATGAAACTGAGCCATGGGAGAATTCCTCTTTTGAGATTTTAAATACCTGACTCAAAGAACTGAAACTTCTGTGTACTCCGAAGATCAATCTTGTTGATTCCACAATTTTATTTTATTTCAAACACCTTTAAGATCGATTTATAAATTATTTAATATATGGTATTATCTATTAGAACTTTCCAAATTATTAGATAACTTCTTAATTTCAATCTGTAATATTGCTTCTCTTTGGGGTCCCACATTTCAACCCTTGTTTTAGGAAGGACAGATATTATCAAATATTTGCCCACTCCTTCACCTTTTCCCCCCTCTACATACATGCTACGAAATGGTGCACCTAAGCAGCATTAAATAATTTGCATTCAATAACCGTGGTTATTTTATCCAGACTTAACTTCATTAATTAAGCATATTTTATAAAATACCAGCTTGATCCTCAATTAACACAGTACATTTCCCCTAGGAAATCCCCAAATGCTTTCTAGGGTTTACATTCTTCTTCCTTTTAATACTGGATGCTTTCGTGATTCATCCACTCCATAAATATTTATAGGTATACCAAGTGTCTCCTGCTTAACAGATATTATTCTAACAGCTGAGATATATATCATATCGGTAGAGGAAACAGAGAGATTTTACCACTCAAGAAAGTAAAGAGTACTTCTGTAGAAATTGATGAATGCTCAAAAAATAAAAAAGTAGGACATCTAGATTTCTGAGAATGGGATTATAATTTTTTGAAGACTGTTATCTATTTTAATGAATGACATTTGAAAAGAAATTGAAGGAAAGGATAGAGATGTTTTTAGGTACCAGAAAAAGGCCCTGAGGCAGATATAGTTAGAAGAGGGAAGGAAGAGAATGATTCTGGAAGGGTCAAACTTCTAGAAATACGGGGATCACTGTAAAGACTTTTGCCTTTCCTCTAACATGTTACTAACATATCTAAAGAGGTGATATAATGTGATTTATATTTTTAAAATATTGTTCCTGATAATGTTTTGAGAAGACATTATGGAAATAAGCAAGGAACACAGTCCTTTGTTAGTACAGACTATTATAAATATAGAAGGAATTTTTCTCTCCTTTATTTTACTTATCTTTAAATGATGTTTTAAAACATAAATGTGTGTAAACCATGAAGATTCATGATAACTAAAATACAGGAAAGGCTATAATATTATCTAAAGATCCACTGAGATAAGGATTAATATAAGAGAATTTCAAGACAGTACTAAAAATAAAGGAAAAGAAAATTCAAAAACCCAAAGAAGAGAAAAGGGGAATAATTTTATCTAATTATTCCAAAGAATAATTACCTAATAAATAAAAAAATTGGAAAGGACTCAAAAGGGAGCAAAAAGATGATAGTAAAGCAGAGAAAGAATACCAAGAAAATAAGGTAATAAGCAACTATCTTGATAATTACATTAAATATAAGTAGACTATGCTCTTCAATTAAAAGAGGATTTGCCATATTGACCAAACAAGATTCTGTTGTTTATTAGACTGGTACTTTATATATAAAAGTATAATGAATGAATAAGGAAAGATATCTCATGTAATCCATAAGGAAGCTGGAGTGGTTGCATTATTTCTGAAAATGTAAAGAGTAGTATCAAAAATACCTACCTATAGTTGAAGAAGAATATGTAACAATGAAGTTATTTCTATCAAGTAGGTTATCATAAAGCATCAAATAGCATCCTTAGAAAATATGTGAGAAAAGCCTGGCAAAAGTAAAAGAAGCAGTAACCAAATTGATGTGCATGAGCAGAGATATAAGTGTTCTTCCTTCCACAGTTGACAGAAAAATAATCTATCACTGAAAGACTAAAAGAAGAATACTGAGTGTATTTTACTTTTTTTTTTTACCTTTCCTCTGGCATGCCTATGCTTGTTTTATAACTTCTTCATTTCATATTGTACAACTTTTATAGCCCTCTCTGACAAAGCTGCTATAATAGATCAATAGATAGATAGACTCCACCCCACCATTGGTCTTTACTATTGTTTGTTCATTAAATTCTTCACTGGTTACAGTTTCTGTTCTGTTATTTTCTTACAATGATATTCTTACAAGAATATTTCTGGTGTCATTAAAATTGGAATTTGTTTACAGTGCCATTAATTCAAGTAAGACGAATGAAATTTTTGTCTTGATATAAAAATTTGAATTGCCACTTTTCCTCTTAAGTTTCTGTAATACTCATACATTGGGATTTGTATATTTCTTTCCTCTGACTTGGTTTTACTAGAAATGTATTTTGTCTCTTCCCTATTCTTCTTATTTTTGTTTGGATTTCCTGGGAGAAAAGAATGTGTGAGAACATTCCAATCATGCTGTCAGTGGTTTACAGAAAATTCCCTGAAGGCTCAGAACTCAGGAATCCTTGGTATACATTTCATTCACTTTGAAATGAACTTCTCCACAATTATCTGACAAAGAAATTAATCTTACCATACCTTATTCACCATATTTTCACATATATAATGAAGCACAGAACTGAGAACTGGCTCATGAGCCTGATATAAAGTTTAGGAGTATAATGTATAAAAGCTATAAAGTATGAGAAAGAAAAAACACTGTCAAAATAGATAAGTATGTCTTATAAAGGCTATTTGTCCTGGGCTAGGCATTTTGCCACATGTGTATGTGTTAGCATCTGATACCTGGAACATCATTCAAATCACAGTCCTGGTTGGGGAGCAAGGTTACATTAAACCAGTGATACAAAGTACAACTCTATAATGCAAAGAATTTTATGTAGTTAAAAAGCACAATTTCCCCATTAAAAACAATGAATATATAATAACTTTTCTCTAATACCCAGATAGCAGCAATGACATTTTCTTTCCAAGTTGATTTTAGCATCCCAGTAGGAACACCGCAGAAAACAGTGTGAAAATTAGCAAGCACAAGAGGCTCATTTGCACCCACACCCACACATGGTAGCTGCAAAAATCATAAATTTGTAGAATTACAAAAAAATAAACAGTGAAGCTATTTTTTTCAAAGAAAAAAATTTAGAGCTTTTGGAAAAGAAATGAATTAAATAATTGAATTTATTCTCCAGAAAGGAAACTTCCTGCTAACTGAGCTTCTAACTACCAAAACTATATTCCATGAAACAGGGAAATGTGTCTTTTTAAACAAAATTTTAGTGTCAGATTTTTTAATCAGTAAATAAAAGGGAAGACCCTCATCAGTCCTGAAGAATACCTCAAACTTTGTTTTGCACCTGAATGAATGAATAAGTGGGTAGAAGCATGAATGCTGCCCATAATTGCTGATCGATCCTGGATTCAAAGACTTCAACTGCACCTCCAGTTAAAAACATTTGTATGCACTAATTACAATGTTAGATTATGAAGTGTATGGACTGAGTGTGGTCACCCCCATTTTCTATGTAGAAATTCCAGCTTTCAAATGAGAATGTTTGGAAAGAGAGCCTTGGGGTGCTGTGAGGGTTATGGGTAGGAAGTCTTCATGAATATGGTTGGTGCCTTTATAAAAGAGACCTGCAAGATCTCTCTAGTCCTGTCTTCTCCACATGTGGACAGCTGGAAACAATGGCCATTTCCAGCATGGAAAGAGCTCTCCCAGGAACTGGGCCATTGGGACATTTTGATCATCATCAACTTCCAGTAGTAGGAACTGTGAGACAGATTCTGAAATGCAATAAGTCTCCTCTATGATGCTTTGAGAAAATCCTCTTGGCAACTAGGATCTAAACTTTACTACTAAGTCCGTTTCCTATCTAGTTCATTACATAGGAAGAAAATGTCTGAAACATTCACAGATGGGGTTTTTTTGAAAGCTTAAATGCACTTTGAATATAAATAGCATTAATTCTTGTTACTAGTCAAATTGCTTGGTCATTTGTAAGCTGGGGTGACAAAAAGAGCCTAGGAGAAAGGGAAAGTCTTTATAGAACACAGTGGTTGGACGCATGCTTTATTTCGTTAATTGGATGTAATGGTGGATTTATGTAGATAAGTGAAGACCGTCTGGTTGAGAGCACAGCCCTTCTTTTCCTGAGCTTGTTTGCATGCCAAGGGAGTTAGATGACATCACTCAAGGCCATGGTCAAGGCCATGTTTTGACTATGTTGGGATGATGGTGGCCAGAGTGGTAGATTGGTTTGGGGGCTGCTTCTCTGGGTCAGAGATGTGTTATTACATATTCAATCTGACTGTTGCCTGGTTTTTTTGTTGTTGCTGATTTTTAATTGATCCTCCAACTAGCACAACTTTATAGTACAAGGCATATTGAGTCTGTAATACTTGATTCTCTTCTTCTGGAAGACAAAATTACAGAGCTTCAGAATATCTGTATATTCTGAAAATAAAATGTGCTAGATTGTCTGCGGTTGATAGTGCATGAGGAAATCATATTTGTTCAACAAGCTGAGCAACAAAACACTCGTGCCTATGACAATAAAATGATCTCCACTCATTTCTGGAAGCACAGTCCTAAGAAAAACTATTCAGCATGATCGTACTAAAACCAACATTTTCAAGAAATTGATATATTTGAGCAATGCCCCCCTATACATCTTAAATCTTCACATAGATTTATATAATATCTTAGCTTTAGTCTTATTCATTTTAATAAAGTCAGTCTATTAATAATCAACAGATATAAATATGTTTTCATTTCTACAATCCTGTCTTTCTGGCCTATTAAAATAAACTTTTAAATTTCTGCTTCTTTCTTATTCTTCTTATTCAAAACAGTCAACTCCTTTACTTCTTCATCTAGTGACTGGAGTCTCGTGCTAAGATTTTCTTTTTAGTTCTTTGCTCACATAGTTTGAAATAAAGTATTTGGGTTTTTTGCTTCTTGGTATCCTTTTCAATGATAAGCATATACTTCTGGATATACAAAATAAACCACTTTCACTGAGCTTCTAAGCTCAGTGAAAACTACTTTGATATAGATTCTCCATCATTTACCATTGATACAATGCATTGGATAAGTTTCATGTTGAATTCCATGATCACTCTTCTGTATGGATTGCTTCTTTCTTCAAGGAATTCCTTTCTTTGTCACGTTCTGGGTGTAAGCATGTAGGCTAGCTTCATTCCATTCCAGATATCACGAATGGCTGACTGGGGGCTCCGTTGCTCTAGCTAGATGTTTGAGCTCCTTCTTCTGAGCTTCCAAACGCAGGGGCTTTCAGCTCTAGATCCTAAGAACCAGAATGCTCCGGTGCTAGGCCTTCAAGGTCAGGCAGAATCTACTGTCTAGAATTTAAAGCATCAACACCCAGCAATTGCTCCATAGCTCCTGAGCTGAGCAGGTCAGGCCCCTCAGCAATTTGTCCCGGTCTGGCTCACTCAGACTCTGAGTGACAGGGATTTGCAGTCCTTGTACCTAAACTCCCACATTTGCCTCTTCTCAGCCTCTCCTGTGCTGTAATCTCAATCTCCCATACTAACTCCCAAAATATGTGGGAAGCAGCGTGATCACAGAGCCCGGAAAGAGGTGTGATATGGGCATACCATGCAGTTTGGGCTCAGCTTTCTCAAGGTGTTGAATGAAATTTGAAAGCTAGTTTACTATGGTGGCAGTCTGGCTAGTCACCAAAGGAAGAGCTGGTGAGTTGACAACTTCCTGTTCAAGGCAGTCAGGCACAAGAGCCGGATCTGACATCTGCCCATCAAAAAGTCAATTGGGGGCTGGGGATATAGCCTAGTGGCAAGAGTGCCTGCCTCGGATACAGGAGGCCCTAGGTTCGATTCCCCAGCACCACATATACAGAAAACGGCCAGAAGCGGCGCTGTGGCTCAAGTGGCAGAATGCTAGCCTTGAGCGGGAAGAAGCCAGGGAAAGTGCTCAGGCCCTGAGTCCAAGGCCCAGGACTGGCCAAAAAAACAAAAAAACAACAAAAAAAAAAAGTCAATTGGTCTGTCCCAAAATCACTTAGCTCATCTGAAAGAAAATAAATAGAAAAGGGTGCTTATAACAACAACAAAAAACACCCTATCATTAGCATCAATGTTCTTTGATATTTAATAGTGCATAATGTCTAGCTGAATAATCTTAGGGAAAGTTGAGTCATTTTATCTGTGTTAGGAATCTACATACGACATGACACTTGTGTAAGGAAAAGGTTTGATGAAAGGGTTAGATTCTAGTACAATGACATCAATCATTCCAAGAAATTCCAGTGGGTAAGAAGGTAATTATAATTTAATCAAGTGACAAGCAAATATGATCAAGTGATAAGGAATAGATGTAAGGAAACAATGACCCAAGCTAAACACTAGATCCAATAAATCTGTGCCATCCAGTATCTCTTCTTTTATCCTTTTCTTACTTTCTCCAGTTCCTTTGCTTATGGTTTTACTTCTGTCTAGGTCCCTGCTGTATAAATCTCTCTCTTCCCTCAACAAAATCTCCTTTCCCTTTGATTTTCTAAGCAAACCATGCTCCATCTTAGACAATATAATTACATTCGTTCTGTTAAAGTTCAATTGCTTCTCAGTCTCACGAGTGCCCCTAAGGAAAAAACACTATCGCCATAGTTTCGAAATTCCTACTCGCTTTTGCTTCTGGCAAAGATAGAAGATTTAATAAATAATAAAGAGACTATAAAAGAATATATATCTCTCAGAGAAATCCAGCTAATAGGTCTGATGCTTTCTATGAAAGCACACATTGACTTTTGTATTAAATTGTTGATGTATGCTCAGCACTTACATTTGCAGTTGCCCTGAGCTATTACTAAAATGAATAGTAGATCCTAGACAAGTAGAAACAATGATTTATGACAATAAGCCATTCAAACAAATGTCCTAATTGCTCTATAGACCTACAGGAAAGTACAATTGCTTTTGATATATGTCTTTTATTTAGGAGCTTATATCAGTACCTATTACTTCCTGATAATGCTCATTTGATGCACTTGGCTGATAGTAATTATTTTATTGCATCTTTGAATATGCCTTAAATCTTTACAGAAAATGTCAAATTATCAATTGTTATTGCTGTCAATGAGGAAACTTAGCAACCCACTAATATTATACTCTAGTGGAGAGTTAAAGATGAACTCCACAGGTGTTAAATAGATCCTTCTTTTAAAAAAGATTCTGATCAGCAAAGAAATCTCAGTGCTCCTAATGACACACTGGCTACCCACAAACACATACAATTTCATGAAGATAATAATTCTTGAAAAAGATAACTCTAAACATTGGAAATGATTTCTTTTATTCATAATTATATGCAATGATGTTCCAAGGCTAACTCAGTTTTTTCTCTAAGAATGTATATTGATCCTAGAGAAAGATTTATTTCCCCTAACATCACTGCAATCTCTAGTTTCAGTGAGATTTTGAGATCCCAGTTAGGATACATCTGTACTGAATTTAGTAGATCTTATATAAATGGCTCTTGTTTGTGTTCTCAAAACCCCAAAAGTAACTGATATAATAACGTCATGCACATGGTTGCCTCCATCTTAAATGCTCCAAAGCAAGCTCCTACAGGGCTTAAAACCACTATTGGTTCTGTTCTTTTTCTACCCATCAACTTTGTTTTTAGTTTTCATTGTTGCTGTAGTTTTAAGATATAACCTAGCTTAGACTGTCTCAGCTTCGTCTCTCTTTCTGGCGCTATCAGAGACTGCGCTTAGGAGCTTCCCTTTCTTAGACCTTCTTAGCTTTAGGAAAGAAAGAGATGTGGAAAGAGATTTATTTCCAAAGATACATCATTAACCTTTGCAATGGGTCACTTGACTCCAAAGTTAGTGGCACTGTTAGTTTTATTAGCTCGTACGTAGGCATTTTCTCCTCCCCTTTTCTGTCCCTGTTACTCCTATGCAAATATTCTCATTTTTGGTCTTCCAAAGAAATCCCAGTAGCTCTGCAGAGCCCTAATGTTCAAGTCAACAGCAGAAGAGGACTCTGCAGAGTCTTGTTTGCCAGAGAAATCTCCTCTCTCTTCTCCACTTGCTTTCTCTTCTCTTCCCTACTTACTGTAGAACTTAACCCCCCCCATGAGGCAGTTTACTGAGGCAAAGCGTGTTTTACTAAATCACGGTAGGTTTGGACACTCAGCCAATGTTCTTTTGTTTGTTTGTTTTTGTTTTTGTTTTTGTTTTTTTGCCAGTCCTGGGCCTTGGACTCAGGGCCTGAGCACTGTCCCTGGCTTCCTTTCGCCCCCCATGAGGCAGTTTACTGAGGCAAAGCGTGTTTTACTAAATCACGCTAGGTTTGGACACTCAGCCAATGTTCTTTTTTTTGTTTGTTTTTGTTTTTGTTTTTGTTTTTTTGCCAGTCCTGGGCCTTGGACTCAGGGCCTGAGCACTGTCCCTGGCTTCCTTTTGCTCAAGGCTAGCACTCTGCCACTTGAGCCACAGCGCCACTTCTGGCCATTTTCCATATATGTGGCACTGGGGAATTGAACCCAGGGCTTCATGTATACGAGGCAAGCTCTCTTGCCACTAGGCCATATTCCCAGCCCTCAGCCAGTATTCTTATTCACAGAGAATTAACTTTTCAAATGCAGCTGAAGAACTGGGACAAATAATTCAGGCAGAGAAGCCATCATGTGTGTTGACCTACTCTTTTTGTGTGCTAGAATGGTCTTTCCCTAGAACCAATAGGTATTTGGGTCCTTTGCTCGGATTGATCCCCAAAGAAAAGGCAGAAGTGACCCTTAGTGAATATTAAAGTTGAGAAGGTGTAACAAGGAAAATCTTCCAAGCTCTGTTCTCTGACAGCAACTGTATTAGAGACATCTCCATCTTCTGGATAATGAATTTTGATATTTATCCATGTGATGGGAAAAAAAATGTATTGACAAAGCTTAATGTTTTCCTTTCAATCAACCGAAACCCAAACTGTAGCTCCTGGAGTTTGCAAACCAAAATATTTGCACTGATTCTATGTCTTGATTTTCCTTGCCTGTAGAAGGACTTGAACCCAACACCTCACACTGTTCTTGCTCTCCCATAGTTGATATTCTGTCATTTGAGCCATGCCTCCAGCCCAGGTATTTTTGCTAGTTTGTTAGAGATGGCATCTAATATTCTTTTATTTTTTTCCTGGCTGGCTTCAAACTGCAATACTGAGGAGCCAAAATTAGAAGCATGGGCTTTCTGTGGCTAACCTTAATTCTATGCATGACAAAATATAAAACCATAACCAACTTAGCTATTATCTGTCAATGGCTTGTGATAAGCAAGGTCTTCTCTATGTGAATTTGAGGTAGGAGCTGGTTAAGATTAATCTCTTGCTATAAAATTTATGAGGGGCATGGAATATGTTATGTCTTCTAAGACATGTGATGTAGGTTGAGCAATGAATAGAGTATGAGAAAAACTGACTAAAATAATTCTGAAAAACAGGTCTCAGATTTACACTACATTCCTCATGGTACCAAATGTAGACATAGTTGAACAAATCATTTGTTATCCTCTAGGTCTTTACTTGTTATTTCTAGTTATTTCTAACATTAAAGAATTGACTTTCCTTCTTGCTTATCTCTGTTGCTCTGGAAGGACATATATTTGAAACCATTTGCTACAATCAAACACACTGGTGATACAGCTCATAAATTTGACTTGAAAACTGCTGAAATTTCCCTTTCATGATGCAATTTTCTCTGTGAGTTGGCAGTTACATGTTTTGTCCACACCACATTTATTTGAAGAGGTTAATGACATTTTTCATGTGTTATTCTCAAATTTAGTATTTAAAGATAATTTTCAAGTGATTCCTTCCCTGAATTATGAGGCCTTTTTAAAATTATTTGTGTATTTTGTTTTGAAAGAGAACAGCTTGGTTAGTGATATTTTGCCCCTGAGATCTATTATTGGAAGAAATATTTTAGCAACACAATTATAACAGTAGATGCTTTTCATCTTTCTTTTATATTAATAGAAGGGGACTTATAGAATTTAGTCTTGTTGTATACAATTCAATAAAAATCAAGCACTTGTTGGTTTTTAAGGGATATATTACCACGGATAGAATATATTATAATCTGAAGGTTTCCTATGGAATCATGAGAAATGTTTTGTAGCCTAAACAAGTACGGTGACATCCTTGTTTTCTTTAAAGTAAATCAAGGCAGAGAAGTATCACTAACATGCTTGTATAAGGAAACAAAAATTTCCTTCCTACACTATACAATATTCAATATACATTATGACAGTCTCCTGAAGTATATGCAGAAAAACCTAAAAGAGAGAAAAAAGCAGAATATATACTTACTCATCATAGAAATAAAAAGCACCCTGAAAGTTAACTTTTTATGTTGCACATGCCATGCTGCATTGTTTACTTTTAATCATTTAGCATACATTTACCCTCTGCTAAACACTAGATAAATTACATAGAGACCTTCTGAATTTTTTCTTGTGAATACTAAGTAGTTGGCTTTATCCAGACATCCCTCTAAATTTCTTCTATAAGATGATATATACACTATCTCTGTATCTTATCTGAGTATATATATGTATATATATATTATCACTGTATCTTATCTGAGTATATTGGAAACCGTGTATACTGGTATTAGAATTAGGAAATTGGAAGGGAATACCAAAATCGAGAGACACAGGGTAAAAAAAGACAAACAACTACAAAAACAATACTTGCAAAACTGTTTGGTGTAAATGAACTGAAAAACTGAACAACTCATGGGGGGGGAAGGAGAAGGGGGAGGGGGAGGGGGAATGAGGGCGGAGGTAACAAAGAATACAAGAAATGTATCGAATGCCTAATGTATGAAACTGTAACCTCTCTGTAATTCCGTTTGATAATAAAAAATAAAAAAGATGATATATGTACACAAAAATCACATTTTATTTCACTTTCACTTTCAGATTCTTCTGATACCTTGATTTCTGAAAACCAGATTCCTTGCCTACAAAGTTCCAATGCTTAGGACTGTGTTGGTTTACAATTTTGTCACGAGACTACTATTCTGTACTTCCAAAAATGTGAGTTACTCTACAAACTACTCTCTAAGTAGGAGCTATTCAACAATGCCATTGCTCTTTCTTATTCTTCTATTTATTTAATGGCATTCCTAACTCCAAGAAAGCTCTGTTTTTAAAATAAAGGTAACAATACATGATGATATGAAAGACTCCTTTTCTTAAGCTGGTAATTGTCTCACCAGGGCAACTACAGGTATAAGTGTTTCATTAAGTTTGTTTTGATCTTACATAGGTGTGTATTAACGTATCTTTTTCCATTTTCTAATAGCAAAGATTACTCTCAGTTGACAAGAGGGGAAGAAAGCACTGGTCCTTAAATGAATGCTATCATTTAAAAGTCACTTGTCTCAGTCAAACACTGGCCTTTCAGAAATCCTGCAGTTTGGCCATTAAGTCTTATTTTCATATTTTCTCTTTTAATAAAATTATCAAGCCAAAAGAAAAACTGTAAGAGTCTAGATTTTAGCAATTTTACAGAAGATGACAGAAAAAAAAAATAGACACAAAACTGAAACGCCTTTGACGGAATGTGTAGCTGCACATTAAAATGTTTGTTAACATAATTTGTACAACGGTGCAAATTATATTTTTTTCTTTTCCTCTTCCTTCCTTTCTCTCTTTTTCTTTCTTTCTTCCCTAAGTGAGCCTCATCGACATCATCATCACCTCTTCCCTAAAAAAGATGCATTTACAAACGCATGATCTAAAACTTAACTTCATTAAGAGTCAGCAATAAATATTCTTCTCAGCAGCCCAAGGCGAATAGAGAAGGAGGAGGAAGAAAAATAAAAGACAGTATGAAAACGATGTAACTAAAATATTCTGGATTCATGTAAAAGTGTTACTAACAGCAAGATAGTGTCTAGCAAGGCATATAGTGGGAAACAGCCCTCATTGTGGCAGAGTAAAAACAGAAACCACGAAAACTTCCAGGCATGGAAGGCTGTTGCAAAATTTTCTCACAAATTGCATTAGCTTTTTTTTTGGGGGGGGGGGGAAGAGGTAAAAGGAGAAAACACAGAGATGTTGGGCAGGAAATGCATCCATGGACAAAGGTGGTAGGTCATTAAAAAAGTGTTAACAAAACAAAACAAAAAAAACAGGAACACATTGAAGAACCGAGTTAACGGAGTTCTTCCTTTTAACAATCAGGCAGGCCTGTGGAGCCCCGAGAAAGGTGAGGATGTGAAAACAAATCCAAGAAAAATATGAAGTGAAATCTCCACGAAAGAGATGTGTATGGGGGTTATATATTACAGGAAAACCGAATTTCAATTGTGATCGGAAATGTACACTAGGAAGCCTGTGAGTACACTGAAAACACAAAGGGAAAGCTGAGATTGAGGATGAGGGGTGGGTGTGAAGAAATGAATACCAGTTATTTTGATGAAATGGCCACTGGCATTTGTGGTGCTGAGGTTACTGGCCGGATCTGATCTGGCTAACGGGCGTGTCACTGCCTACTGTGATTTGGAGAGGCCACGAACCTCACAGTCACATGCAGTAGGGCCTCCATTGACCCACAAGATATGTCTTTGGGAGCTGATTGGATCCCGAGACTTAATCAGTGGATTCAGCCTCTGTTGGATTCTTAGTACAACAGCCTTACTGAGAGGTGGGGAAATGTGCCGTCAGAAGATACGCCTTCTCTCCTGCCTTTCTCTTTGTCACTCCTTTTTCCCCATGAGGCAAGCTTCTTTGCTACCCCATGATCTGATCCCCACCAGATTCTCTGCCTCCCAACACAGACAAGGACTATGGAGGAAAACCTTTACAACCACAAGCCAAAGTAAGCCTTCCCTATGTTATTTCTCTCCAGGATGGGACACAGTAATAAAAAGTCTGGCTAACACACTCCCTAAAGTTAGTCTTACAGTAATAGTCAGTTGTTTATGGTCAGTTCCTAAGTAAAACTATCATGAACATTATGTCCAGTTGTTTTATGGGGTTGGTCCTAGGAGATGGTTCCTGGAGCAGGTTTAGTGACCTTTCTTTCTCCTTGTGTCTCACACTTGCTGTTTTAATGGAGTGTGACAGGAATAACTTTATTTTGTGCAATAAACTTTTACAGTGAGGAAAAGGCATCTTTCAGGAGTGAGGTCGTTTTGGAAAGGTAAAAGTAGAGGGTTCTACTGAAAGGCATCTCCATTAAGAAAACAGAAGAAAGAACTTATTGCTGAGGGAGGCAGAAGCCACGGGAGGTGCTTGCTATCTATGTATCTAGGGTGGCAAGGAGTTCACCAGTGGGAGATAAATGAGCGCCCAGGACACAGGGAGTTCATTATGGTTCTGCAGATGCAGCGATTCACTTTCTTTTTTGCATAACACCTTTTAACTTCTAAGGGCATGGCTCTTTCCATGCATCTAAAATGCTCACTTCAATTTAGTTTACTGCAGTGGATCACCAAGTCTGGAGACCGATTCTAGGTTAATTTCTCAAACTAAGATGAGATTATCATGGTTGTTGTCCATATATGCTTTCATTACCCTACTGGGAGGATATTTTTCCTGGCTTAGAGGTCCTGACAAAGGACATGCTATACACCACTTCACAGCGACTGAGACAGATATATTTTCCTCCCTGTCTGTGGAACAAACAGGTTTTTGTTTGTTTGTTTGTTTTTGTTTCTGAAGCCCACATTCTGCTAGGCACCCGTGGCTCACACCTGTAATTCCATCTACTCAGGAGGCTGAGATCTGCAAATTGCAATTTGAAGTCAGCCCAGCAAGGAAAATCTGAGAGACCCTTATCTCCAATTAACTACCAGAAAACCAGAAGGGACACTGGTGCTCACGGGGGGTAGAGTGCTAGCTTTGAGAAAAATGGCTCAAGGACAGAGCCTAGGCCCTGAGTTCAAGCCCCATGAACAAAAAACCAACCAACAAACAAACAAAGAAGCAAATACGAATCAGTGTTCTCACTCCCATTTCTTGTGTCCAAAGCTATTACACATGAAGACCCTTCAAGGTGGTGTTAAAGGAGAATCATCTTCCCCATATGAACATATTTGGGCAGAGTATGATATTCCAAACACTGCATGCTTGAATCATGCATTTACACTGATTTGAGCAAAGGCCAGTCACTGAGAATGCTAACTGGCAAAGTCTAAAATAGAAAACAAGTTGAATTGTGCTGACAAGGTTATTGGCTGGAGGAGTTGATATACAAACCACTAGAACTATAATCAGGAAACAGGTGCTTTTTGAAGGCTCTCAGAAATAAAGCCAAGGGAATGATCCATTTCATAGATCATCTTTTTAGGCCAGGCATTTAAGAATGTATAAATTGGCTGTTGGAATAAGGAAGAAATCTTTCAGGCAAAGAGAGAAAGAATTTAGAGACAAATCAATTTCCATAAAAATTACTGACAACATTTAAAATAACGTAATAATGTAATATTTGAGTGTGTGCATATATATTATGTGTAGCTACATATATAATTATATATTATATATATAATTTTAGTGATATAAGATTTACTAATGAGGGGAATGGAATTGTTTAGGAGGAGATAACATTTTATTGATAGTTCAACATTAATTATTGTCTACCATCAAAATTTATTGGAAATGTTAGTCTGTTAGTGCAGATTTACAATGAGATTTTTAGCTTTTTTACTTTGAAAATGTCTTATCATGCAGATATTTACTGCCAAATGCTGATAGCATTCAATAACCATATGATCCTAGCAAGCATATTTATCACTTTGAAAACATTTATAGACTGCTATTTAAGATTCTTGCTTGATATTGCTGTTTTAGTGTGTCACTTTACTGCATATTAATCTGTTCGTATTTGAAAGTTTGGTGAAAGGTCCTCAATTGTACATCTCAGTGGATTGAGAATTATGTATTTTTTTTCTTGCCCTTGCACTAAGCTAAAAATAGTAAATAGTTTGCTACTAGAACTGCAGAGATCTCCTTCAGAAAATATATTCCATGAAAATTATGTAGAAATGCAGATCTTCCTGTTTTAACTTTTGACAGCACAAGAAATGTATGAAGCAATTTGGAATGACTTATGCTTCACCAATGTTGTTTTTCTGAGAAAACTTCAATCTACTATAAGTTTCACATAACAGCATTGTGTTTGTCTTGTAATTTTAGGTTAAAATTAGCCAAGAAACATGAATAAGTATACAGATATAAAGATAATTTCTACAGAATGGGGAAAACGCTTTGCAAGCTGTACACCTGACAAGGTTGTAATAAGCAGAATATGTAGAGAGTTTCAAAACTAAATCCCCAAAGAATCAACACCCCAAATGATAAGTGAAAAAATGAAAAGAACAAACACTTCTCAAAAGAAATACAAATGTCTAACGAATATATGAAGCAATGCTCATGTAGTTGGCCAGAGGAAAAAATTAAGCTCCAAATGACAGGGAGATTCTGCCTTACTCCAATTAGAAAGGCCAGCATCAAGAATACAGACGAGATCGGGCGCATTCAGGGTGCCCTCATCAAGTGGGCTAAAGACTTACAAAGAAACTTCTCTGATGAGGAACTGAGAATGGCCAAGAGACATATGAAAAAATGCTCTAGGGGGCTGGGGATATGGCCTAGTGGCAAGAGTGCTTGCCTCGTATACATGAGGCCCTGGGTTCAATTCCCCAGCACCACATATACAGAAAATGGCCAGAAGTGGCGCTGTGGCTCAAGTGGCAGAGTGCTAGCCTTGAGCGGGAAGAAGCCAGGGACAGTACTCAGGCCTCGAGCCCAAGGCCCAGGACTGCCAAAAAGAAAGAAAAAATGCTCTACATCACTGGCCATAAAAGAAATGCAAATCAAAACAACATTGAGATTCCATCTCACCCCAGTAAGAATGTCATATATCAAGAAAACTAACAATAACAATTGTTGGAGGGGATGTGGCCAAAAGGGAACCCTACTTCATTGTTGGTGGGAATGTAAACTGGTTCAGCCACTCTGGCAAGCAGTATGGAGATTCCTCAGAAGGCTAAATATAGAACTCCCCTATGACCCAGCAGCCCCACTTTTGGGTATCTATCCAAAAGACCACAAACAAAATCACAGTAATGCCACCAGCACAACAATGTTCATCGCAGCACAATTTGTCATAGCGAGAATCTGGAACCAACCCAGATGCCCCTCCGTAGACGAATGGATCAGGAAAATGTGGTACATATACACAATGGAATTTTATGCCTCAATCAGAAAGAATGACATTGTCCCATTTGTAAGGAAATGGAAAGACTTGGAAAAAATTATACTAAGTGAAGTGAGCCAGACCCAAAGAAACATGGACTCTATGGTCTTCCTTATTGGGAATAATTAGTACCGGTTTAGGCAAGTCATAGCAGAGCATCACAAGAGCCCAGTATCTATACCCTTATGAACACATAAGATGATGTTAAGTGAAATGAACTCCATTTTATGGAGACAATTGTTATATCACAGTTGTAACTACTTTCAACATCCCATGTGTATCTGTAGCTTCTATTATTGATGATGTTCTTGTATCACCTTCCTGTGGTTGTACCTACACTATCTCTGTAATCTTATCTGAGTATATTGGAAACTGTGTATACTGGTATTGGAACTAGGAAATTGAAAGGGAATACCAAAATTGAGAGACACAGGGTAAAAAAACAAACAACTACAAAAGCAATACTTGCAAAACTGTTGGGTGTAAGTGAACTGAACACCTCAGGGGGGGAAAGGGAAAGGGGGCGGGGGGAGGGGGTATGAGGGACAATGTAACAAACAGTACAATAAATGTATCCAATGCCTAACGTATGAAACTGTAACCTCTCTGTACATCAGTTAGATAATAAAAATTTGAAAAAAAAAAAAAAAGAATACAGACAACAGCTCTCATGCTGGTGGCTCACGTCTGTAATCAGAGCTACTCAGAAGGCTACAATCTGAGAATTGACGGTCAAAGCTAGCAAAGGTAATAAAGTCTGTGAGGCTCTTATCTCCAGTCAATTATCAAAAAATCTGGAAGTGAAGCTGTGTCTCATAGTGGTAGAGCACTAACCTTGAGTAGAAAAGCTCAGGAACAATGCCTAGACCCTGAGTTCAAGCCCTTTGACTGACAATAATAATAATAATGATAATGCAAACACCAAGAAGATGTGAAGGTGGGAGTTGGGAAGACACTGATCAAAATGCACAGATGCACTGTACCCATTGGCATGTCGAACTGAAGCACAACTACTTATGGATAATTTTAAAAAAATTCAAAAGGAAAGTGAATGGGAATACCAAAATCGAGAGACACAGGGCAAAAAGATAAACGACTACAAAAGCAATGCTTGCAAAACCGTTTGGTGTAAACCAACTGAACAACTCATAGGGGGAGAGGGAAAGGGGGAGGGGGGATTGAGGGAGGATGTAACAAACAGTACAAGAAATGTACCCAAGGCCTAACATATGAAACTGTAACCTCTCTGTACATCACTTTGACAATAAATAAGAAAAAAAAAATTAGAAAGTTGGAAAGTGTGACTTAAGTCACACTTAAGCATTCAGTGAAACAAACCAAGTGAAAGAGTTATGGGCATTGTGTTCAAACCCTGGTACCTGCACAAGAAATAAATAAATAAATAATCAGTCCATCCATCAGCCAAAAGGGGAGAAAACATCTGTCAAGGATGATTTTGTTTATTATTCCCATGGAACATGAACGAGCAGCATCTGTTCTGCAACCCAGTTGGAAACCTCTTAGTATGCAGTCTGTGGAAATTGTCTTCGTCATTTGGTTCTCAGGTTAAGCTGCAAAGGTTCGCTCAACAAGCTCCTCCAGTGCAATCGAGAAGAGAAAACGAGATCAATACTTCCCGGAGGAAGCTTTCTCAAATGTTTCAGATGGTTTTAAAAATGAACATCACGTCAACACTTCCCCTTTTATTAAATAATTACATGTCAATAAGACAGTAAGAAGTTTGTGTGTGTCAGATGATACACAATCATTACCGAGGTGGCTGGGAGAGACAAAGCTTCTGTTGTCTGTGGGAATCCACTTGAAGGAGCCACCATGCCTAGCTAGCCAAGGTTTCAAGCACTTCTTGAGTTAAAATGCTTGTTAAAACCGCTGGGTTCTGGGCTGGGAATATGGCCTAGTGGCAAGAATGCTTGCCTCGTATACATGAGGCCCTGGGTTCGATTCCTCAGCACCACATATACAGAAAATGGCCAGAAGTGGTGCTGTGGCTCAAGTGGCAGAGTGCTAGCCTTGAGCAAAAAAGAAGCCAGGGACAGTGCTCAGGCCCTGAGTTCACGGCCTAGGACTGGCAAAAAACAACAACAAAAAACTGCTGGGTTCTGTCTCGTGGGATATTTTCTTTCTAGGCACACCGTCGCCATATGAGTGACAAAGCCTGTATCATTTTCAAAGTCATGGAAAATTCTAAGGGTATAAATGGTCTGCCATGTTGGGGTTGTTTTTTTTGTTTGTTTTGTTTTATGTCAGTGCTAGCTGTTGCAAGATAGCTTCAGAGTTACTCACTTGCACACATAAAATCAGGACCTATAGAATATGTGACGTACATTTTCATGGATTATCAAATTTCAGTAAAGTTCTTAAATTCTCAATCTAGAATATTAATTCCAGGGTGGCAGAATGTACTTCTCGCTTATGTAGGAAATCTAAAAGTAGTCACCTGATGCTAATTTATCACTACCTACTTCCAAACTGGTCAAGTATTGTTATATCACCATCTCTGGCAAAGTTTACCTTGACATTTTACATATAGATATAGATATATGTGTGTATATAATATATACATATATACACATATATAATGTGTATAATGTATATTATACATATATGTTATATGGTGTATAATATGTACATATATGTATATTATAAATGTATATATGCATATCTAATATATAATTATTCTATCATATTATTGTATATAATAATAGATAATGGATATGTATATATCATCTACATATATACATATATAAATATATAATGGAACAAAAATTGGATGTTTTAAAAGGATGAGGCATGTTTGAAAGAAAGTTGTAGGGTAGTTTTGTGGAATGCCACATTTTAACTTACAATTTGAGGGTAATTCAGGTTGAGAAGAAGGGAGTGTGGTAGTGCAAAGCAGCAAGAGTTCAGCAAGGATGGAAAGGGTGAGTAAGGTAGAAGCACTTTGTTTATGAAAACCTGTTGAAACTGCTTTCCAAAGTGAGGATTGGAGGTGAAGGGGAGGGGGAATCTAATCAAGCTTAGCAAATAAGGACACATTCAAATGAAACCTGCTTGTAAAACTGCTAGGGAGTAATAAAAATAAAAGAATTTAGGATTATTTTTGCATGAGTGAATATTTAATTTATTCTAAAGAGTCTACAAGAATTCTAGTGCATATGAGTTTTCTCGTCTTGCACTATGTTTGGGTAATTCGTTCACCTTTTCCCAATGAAGAAAAAATTACTCAAAATAAAGTAAATACTAATCCAAAACGTTGTCAATTCTTTCCTAAAAAAAATCTTGTTTTGCTGTTTCCAATCTCCTGGGATCCTGCAACCCATTGAATGATATTCCTTTAAATGATACCATCATGAAGGTATAGACAGTTCTGTCAAGTGTAGAGCCCTTGAGGAAATCAGATAAAACAGTGAGTGGAAGACAAATTACTTATGCTTGTTTTCTTTGATTCTCTTCCTATCCCTTAAAGAATAGTTTTACTGTCAAAACCAATGATAAAGATGTACTAAATAAATAGACCTGAACTTTCAGAACTCAGTTCTGTTACATCTCCTTTGCTACTCGGCGGAACACACCTTCACCACTAAGGAAAACACAACTGGCAATGTGTGTCTTCATATGCCAAGGAAACAAAGATGTGATTGTGTAAAACCACAATGTTACTACAGGAACTAGGTAGACACTGGATAGAGAAGCGGGACAATGAGGCAAGACAACTTTAAGGGAACTGGTGGGTGTTTTTCTCCCCCAGGAAATATTTAAATTTAAGTTTTTTTGTGAATATATTCTTTAAAAGTTACCTGTGGTTATTATTTTCATTTCCATTTTTTAGATCTAATGTCATATAAGGAAATGCTATTTAGGGAAGAAGAGTAAATCTGTTTGATCTATTGGAATTCAATCTTTTAATTGAATGAAAGACTTCAGAGTGAAAGACTTCAGACACTGACAAAAGATTGATAACTGATAAAAACATTGACAACATAGATAAATATAGGTAATATTTAATATTCTGAAGATGTTTCTATAGTTTAAACATTCACTCAAATGTAGACATTGTTAAATGTCATTACTGTAATAAAATAGTATGTCAAGACATTTGTCACGTGGAACAGTAGCAACTTTACACACTTGTAATACACACTCTTTAGAACTTCAGAACAAGGGAAAGACTTGAGGAGGGTTGCAGTTCCAGGCCAATCCTGGCAAGAAGTTAGGAAAAGCTGTATCTCAATCAGTAGCCCAGGCATGCTGGTGCACATCCCTCATTCAAGTGACAAGAAAGGTCATGACTACCAGGATTTCCATTCTGTGGCAGCCCAGGGCAATGAACACAAGACCATATTTTAAAAACAACTAAAGCAAGAAATGATTGAGGATGTGGCCCAAATAATAATACACCTGGCAGGGGCTGGGAATGTAGCTTAGCAGTAGAGTGCTTGCCTAGCACGAAGCCCTGTGTTCGATTGCTCAGCAACACATAAACAGAAATAGCCAGAAGTGGTGCTATGGCTCAAGAGGTAGAGTACTAGCTTTGAGCAAAAAGATGCCAGGGACAGTGCTCAGGCTCTAAGTTCAAGCCCCAGGACTGGCCAAACAAATAATAATAATAGTACACCTGGAAGATCAAATGCAAGGACTTGAGTCCAAATGTCAGTGCCCCCACAGAGAAAACATGGCTTCTCACTTCATAAATTAAAACCATCTCTCTATCTACCTTTTTCTATCTCTCTCTCTATCACTGACCTATCTACATCTGCATAAATTTATATTTTGTGCTTAATTTTATTACTTTTGTGCTTATTTGGCAGCACTTGGTTTTATGGGAAAATGTTTAATGTTAATAATCAATATAAAAACTTCCCGCGAGCTATTTCTTGTTCTACTTGCGGGATCACATACATACCCATCGATGCAGATAGAGCTTGGATAAATATGTAAATATACAGTGTGATAACTATATATCATCCCCTTGAACAAATACATGTATAGAGTGATAAGTTTTTATCTGTGGACATACAAATATGTAGTAATACATATATATTTAATATACTTACATGTATCTAGGAAATATATGTATATATTATAATACATGCCACAATCATTCATGTAATATCTACCTAGAGCTTACATATGCATTATACAAATATGTATTGCATGTCAAATATAAATTTAAATACAAATACTTTTTTGCATATTTACAAACACATTGGCTTCAGAGACCACCCTGTGCCACGGAGATATTGCTATTTCTAACAATCTCTCTGATGTGCAGAGCACAATGATGGCAAAGAAAGTTGAAGAGATAGCTTGGGAATGGAAAAGTAGAGGTACAATGTCAGAGAGGCTTTTAGAAATTAGAACTATCATCTTAAGTCATCATAAGGGATTTCTACAACACAATATAAACCACAAGTGTCTACTACTTTGTAAATAATCTCATAATGTATTTAAACTATGATACCTATAATTATTATTCCTATACTCATTCAAAATGTGAGTGTATTTAGTAATGTGCATAATATCTGCTCATCCTTGAGATTATAGATTCATGACAGCAAGAATAACAATGAAGTATGTAGAAGAAACAAAGAACTCTTAAAAGTTTTCAAACCCTAAGTCTAGTTCATCTTTGCCATTGTTTAGTTCTGAGGTTTCCCTGTTTGAGTTTCAGCCTTGTTGATCTATTCAGAGGTGACAGTGGTGTGTTAAAGTCACCAACGATCAATATGTTTGGATCTCTGTGTATATTTAGTGTCAATAGTGTTTGTTTGAGGAATTTCAGTACTCCATCATTGGGTGTAGAGATATTTAAGGTGGTTATATACTCTTGTAGGAGAGATTCCTTTATTGGTATGTAATAACCTTCTTTATCTCTTCTCACTAATTTTCATTTGAAGTCTATTTTATCTGATATTTGGATTGCAACTCCAGCCTCTTAATGGGTGCCATTTGCTTGATAGACTTTATTGTGGCCTTTCACTTTCAGAATATGTTTGTTTTTTCTAGGTAAGATGTGTCTCTTGAAGATAGTAGAAAGATGGATCTTGCGTTTTGATACACTTTGTCACTCTGTCATTTAATTGGAGAGTTAACTCCATTAATATTGAGAATTAGGATTGGGAGGCATTTCAAGAAATCTAATAACAACATATGATGGCAGGATTATGGCCAGAAGGGAACGCTGCTATGTTGGTAGAATATGAACTTGTTCAACCACTCTGGAAGCAGTGTGGAGGTTCCTCAAAAGGCTAAACATAGAGCTCCTTGATGACCCAGAAACCCTACTTCTGGGCTTTTACCGAAAGGATCACAAACAAGGCCACATTAAAGATACAAGCACACAATATTAATTGCAGCTTTAGCATAACTAAAATATTGAACCAACCCAAATGCCCCTCGGTAGATGAATGGATCAAGAAAATATGGCACATATACACAATGGAATTCTATGCTTCCATCAGAAAGAATGACATTGCCCCATTCATGAGGAAATGGAAAAACTTGGGAAAAATAATCATATGAAGTGAAGTAATCCAGACCCAAAGAAACATAAATTCCATGGTTTCCCTCATTGGTTATAAGTAGAATATGTCTAGGACAGTCCTAGCAGAGGATCCCAATAGCTCAATAGCTATGTACATATGATCATATAAGATGATGCTAAGCAAAATTAACTCTGTAGGGAAACAAGAGGTTTTTCATTGTTGTTGTTACTTTTGTTTGTGTGAAATTACTTCTTTCTCTTTCATTTTTCTTTCCTATAGTTTATCCCCTCTTGTCACTGTATTTGATTATCGTACCCTGGGTATTGTATATACGTTTATCTAAATTAGGGAAGGGAAGGGGGACATCAAAATAGAGAGACAAAGGGTAAAAGATGAACCAATGCAACTGTGATACTCACAGTCCACATGTTGGAAATTAATTGTACAATTCAGGGTGGAGTGGGTCTAGTTAGGAAGGGAAGTGGGAGAAAAATGATGGGGGGGGTCACAAGTTTGACAAGAAATGTACTCACTACCTTATGTATGTAACTGTGACCTCTCTGTGTATCACCTTGACAATAAAATTAAATTATATTTTATAAAACTTTAAAATCTAGCTTGCCCAATTTTTTCAAAGGCTTGGCACAACTAAATTACATTTAAATCTGAAAAAGAAGAGCTGCTTAAATCTGAGAGATGATTAAATAACTGCCTGGAAATGAAATTCTGGTATGTAAAAGATATGCAGAAGGTACCAGCATGAGATTCTGACCTTTTTTTCCCTAAATCATTTGTTCAATTAATAAAACAAAATGCTCAAAATGTACTTCTCTATAACACATCCTTCTATCAAATCATAGTAGTTGTAAGCCCCTTAATCCTCCAACTCAAAAGAAAACAAGATTTTTTTCAATGAAAGGCCAATACAGATTGGCAGTGGGGACCACTCTACCCAATTATTTCTATGTAATAAGATATGGCTTTTCCTGAAAATAAATCTCAAAATTTCCAAGAAAGGATAGCTGCTGATACCTGCTAATTTTCCTTCTGCTCAATGATGGGAAGGCCCTGAATGAAGTTCAGCCCTAGGATCCCCTAACGGAGAGGTGATAGAGAATCCATATTCATAATTGTGTGGTACAAACAATTTAGATGCAGAACTTTCTTGTTTGTCCTCCATTTATGGTGTGTTGCTCCTGTACAACTTAGACAAACAGTGGAAAATTCTCTTACTGATGTATTTGGCCTTCATAAAATATAGTGTTTATATTCTTAATTTACAAATATACTAAGACAGAAAGTACTTTATATTTTGTCCTGGGAGCTGCCACCCAACATTTTTGAAATTATGGAAATTCACAAGCCAGGTAATTATATTATTTTATATCATTTCTCTTGTCATGGCAGAATAACAATTGAGTAGATATAATTTTAGTTCACCAGCTGGCAGTGTCACTTGAATGCTGACAGATACCTGTTTTGAATGAATTGACAGATTGTTAAAAATGTTGTTTTTCAGTTGTTATCTTCTAATTTAACTTTGAAAATGAATGTAAAATTCAGTGATAAAGGCTACATTTAGAAATCTAGGAAGTAATTTTCTGTGCTTATAAAAAAAGGTGTATGGCAATTAGCCCATTGTAACTTCTCTTTAGATAGTTAGGACTCTTTGCTTCCCAAAGTTAGATAGGTCATAAGATCAGCAAAAAAAAAAAAAAAAAAAGAAAATGTATCAATGAAAACAGGTATTTATAATAAATCTAGAGTTAGTTCATTTCCAAAACAAAACCAGCTTCCTATGTGGGAGCTAAAAGTGTGTCTGCATCCATGTGTGCAACTCAAATAGTGTATATTGGAACAGATCAGATCTACTTGTCCACAACCTTGATTGAGTTCAATCTTAGTGACACACCGTACCATTTGTATAAGTGTGAAATCCTTTTGAGACACAGCCCTTGGCAGCACCTGGTCCTCTCATAGGCCCGACACAGTGCACTCAGCAGAGAAGCAGTGTGGCCACTGCTACCTATGATGGAGTTTACTCTTGAGCATATAGGACATGAGTAAAATGACTAATCATCCTCATCAGTCCATGAAACTCCCAGCATCCTCCTGGTGAGTTCTCTCTGTTGAAATGAATTATAATAAAGAAACATGGAATTGGCAAGATCACAGGGTAGAAACTGCTGCCTATGTGTTACTTTTACTTATTTTGTTAATTAGACACATAGATGGCAATAGGACAGGAGCTTCTAGCAGTCTATGGGGTAGAACAATCACAAAGTTACTGATGAGCATAGCCAAGAGTCTCCTGAGTGGAAGAAGATTGTGAAGCATTTGGAGAACAATGGTGTAGCTCTACTCAAATATACTAATGGTCATATGAAAAACAAGAATTCTGAATATCTAAGAGAGAAGATGATAACTGATTAGTCGAGATATGATGGGGGAAAACATACTATTATAAGAATAATCTCAGTCTTCAATCACAGAGGAGAAGCCTTGAATTTATCACCAACTTTTTTTCATAAGAATGAGTGAGCTATTTGGAGGATTCTTCTCTCTGTCTCTCTCTGTCTCTGTCTCTGTCTCTGTTTTTTTCTCTCTCTCATCTCTCTCTCTCTCTCTCTCACTCACACACACACACACACACACACACACACACACACACACACACACACACACCCCTTCTGCCTTTGGCTATGAAATGAATTCATCAAGGCAAGGCCCTCACCAGATGTGGCTGCTCAATTCTGGACTTTTGTCCTCAGAACCATGAACCAAAAAAGTAACTATTCTTTATCAGTAGCTGGATATTCTCTATAGCAACTAAAAATGGACCAAGACACATGCTGATCCAGTACAATAATAATATCCAAAACATTAAATTGCTAGTGTCACTCAGTTATATGAGATGTATTTACTGGAAGTGGCACTTGTGTCTTCTATGTGAGCTGTTTTTAAAGGATGCCCTTCCCAGTTCTGGAATAGAGATATACATTCGAGTCTACCCCTCAGTGTCCAGCTTCCACCCAAACTCCTTCAGGTCTTCTCCCTCTATATTTTTTATGTCAATGCCTCTATCTCACTTGGGAGAATTACCTTTCTAGAAGTCAGTTCCCTCGCATCTTATTTCC